>NW_012114766.1:4522160-4546161 GCF_000951035.1 Colobus angolensis palliatus | reverse complement strand
TTAGAATTGAGCTACCACTGTAAAACTCAATTTGGAATACAGATACAAGTGGAAAGAAATGAGTAAAAAATTGTTTATCTATGATAACAACTAAATTAATGAGTAAGTTAACAACTGTCGATAAACTGTTACGTATCTTCCCAGTTTCTATATAAAATGCTTTATATAGTGAATAGATTATAACGTGTCAATTTGTAATTTAGAAACGTATAGAAATGTACATTAGTTAGTGATCAGTTACAAGTACAATCATATCCAAAATCCCCCAGAGTAATACTTATAAAATTAAAAATCATTCTTCTACCATTATTTAAAATATGTGCTGCTCTCTCAAACATTGGAAATTATTGTGTTTCATTCCAACTTCACTGGTAAACCAAAATCATCCTAAATTGTCTAACAATATTTTGTGATTAGCATACAAGCCAACATTTAGAAGTGAAAGAAAATCACTGTTTTTAATATGACAGAAACCCATATCATTTTAAGGTAATTTTGACTGAGGTGATTATATTCATTTTATTTTCATGTTTTGGCACTATGTTGCAAAGCTAGCTAAATGAAATCGTGAGTTCACTTAATAGTTGTTCTGGTTTTCTTTCCTTTTATTTTACCCACTGCACATCTTTTAAATAGGATCGATACTTATCTTTATTATTTATGGAATATTTGTTAGGATCAAACTTGCTAACTCATGTACATTTTGAATGGAGTTTAAAAATTCCAAATGATGGAGGTTCACCACATTATAAAGTGGGTTTAATATATAATGTTTTGACATGAGTTTAAATTAAATTGATAAATTGAATTCTTAATAAAATAGAATTGAATACAAAAAAGGAATTGATTGAAATGTAAAAAAAAAAATTTAAAAGAGTGTGAAAAATTTGCAGCACACCATGGTTCAAGAAAAGAGATTGCTTTGGTGTGTCTCTTTTCTTGACACAATATTTTTAATTGTGTCAATTAATTGTGTCAGACAGCCGTCAATATTTTTAAGCACGTAATTAGAATTGATGTTTCCTTAAATTCATTAATATAGCTGTGTCTCCATAAAAAAATTCAAGCCCAAACTACTCTCATCATATAATTTTTATTCCCTTATTAGACATTTGGAATTCAAATTATACTTCTAGTTCATTTTTAGAATTTCAATTGAAGAATCAATAATATTTGATTATTAAAAATAGTTCAGTCTTTACTGAATTACAAATAGTCTGAATATCTTCTTTTTAATCTATTTTTATAATTATTATATTCATATATAAGAATTGATTTTAACCTGGATTATATCATTATATTATACATTATTATTTATATAGTTATAATAAATTTAAAGATTTCTTTTTATTGTTTATTAATGCAGGATAAAGTCAACTTACCTTTCTAAAAAAACCAGTCATTATAAGGCATCATTTAGACAATGCTTATTATAGATTTTTCTGCCGCAGTTATCTGTAGATGCTGGTGGCTTCCTTGTAGATAACAACAATGAAGATCTTAAGACAATTAAGTCATTTCAAGTCAAGAAGTATTTGCCACTTGTCCTAACATGATAAGAAAATATGTCTTCAAACTTCTTTGGATTTTATCGAATATTTCTTTACTTGTGGGCATCTTGTCTCAGTAACTATAAAGACAAATATATTTCTAATGTATTTAGAGTTTTATTATATGCTTGCCTGAGATGTGCTGGACAGCTCTGGCCATATTAAATAAGATTTCAACTGTCCTCCTTATAAATATTTCAGCAACATGTTCTTGTGTTCCGTATCTCGGACCAGCGAATTAATAGTAGGTCTCTCCTAGCAGTAGAAGCTTCTATTTCAGCTTCCTTATCTACTATTTGGTTTGGCATTGGACCTCTGATGTGCCTTATTTGTGCAGGACCCCTTCTTTTTTAGCAAGAGATTTTCTCCTCTAAAATAACCCCCAACAACATCAATTTTCAATGACACAGGGTGGAAAGGCAATGCTTCCAGACGTGAAATAAGGGAATTAATTTTTCACATTACACCAGTTCACCTTAGGGAACTGGGAGAACAGAAAGATTTTCCTGAGGCTCTTATCTCAATAAAGGCAATTGGTAACTTTGCTAATACACCCTTTATCTATTTCTATATTCATGCTTCTTGGGGAATGCCTGCTAGCAAATGTCATTTGGAAGGTAAAGATAAAAGCTTTCAGAGAGTACAATTGCTGGCTCTGAGTAGGCTTCCACCAGCAGCTGTGTATAAGCTTCACAATGAATTCCTTCTTGTTCACACTCTGTGTAGACGGTTCCAGGCTGTGCCCTGTTCCACAGTGCTTCTGACCCAGAACCCAGGGTGAAAGATCCACGCTAACCTAATACGTGGCATTTTCAATGGGAATGTGACCAATCTTGAGGCAAAGGAAAAGAAAAGACAAGTTTGCAGAAACTTACAGTGCCTCTTTTATTTTTTGCTCAGACATGGATAAATCAAGTTGACTCACTTTTCATTTGGTCAAAGTTAATGGGGTGAATATATTTTTCTCCAGCTACAGGAGGGCACTGTAGGTCATAATGTCATGAGTAGAGGTCATGATCCCCTCACAGGCAAGGGTATGGAGCAATAATTGCAAGAATGATAAACCCTCCATACTTTGTAATCTACAAATGTTGAAGGCTGGTAAGAAAGTACTGACTCTTACTACTAAAGTATTCAATTCTTAATACTCCCTCTTCTCATCTATATGACCATAGAAGGTCATTCACGATCTCTGTCCCTCCTTTTCTCTTCTGTAATATCACACCTGTCCTACCAACTTAAGATTCAGGAACAGATGAGATGATCCATGTAGAAGTGTGTCTGAGGCTGTGAAGAACTATCCTAATGCAATGAAGAACATCTCAAGTTATGCAAATGCCATGATAACAGACACTTCAGAAAGGCCCTGGTGCAGCTCCACCTCTGTCTCCAAGGGGACTTCCAAACTTTCCCTTGGCTGTCACTCTACTCCCTGTCTTATTCTCATGCTTTTTAAAAGATCTCGCTGGGTGCAGTGGCTCTTGCCCTGTAATCCCAGCACTTAGGGATGCCAAGGTTAGGGGGGATCATCTGAGGTTGGGAGTTCAAGACCAGCCTGACCAACATGGAGAAACCCCATCTCTACTAAAAATATAAAATTTGCTGGGCGTGGTGGCATATGCCTGTAATCCCAGCTACCTGGGAGGCTGAGGCAGGAGAATCGCTTGAACCCAGAAGGTGAAGGTTGCAGTGAGCCAAGATTGCACCATTGCACTCCAGCCTGGGCGTTGAGAGCAAAACTCCCATTTCAAAATATATATATATATGTGTGTGTGTGTGTGTGTGTGTGTGTGTGTTTGTATATATATGTATGTGTGTATATATATACATAAAATTAGGAGGGAAATTTTTGGAAGGCATTTATACATTACATTAACATTTTTCTTAGCTTCCTCAACAGTCTATATAAATGTGGTGATAAGGAAACCTTTTAAAGTCAGAATATCTTCTTTTAGATATATATTTGTCAAGATTGAGAGATTGATTTCTAACGTCTGAAGTTACTAACAATTTATCCTTCTGCCTTAGTTCCCATAAAGAGCAGATGAGTTTACACTCTCTGTCTTTCTGCGAGTAGAAAAGAATGCCAGTCCCCTATTTTTGTGAAATACTTTTGTCAACTTCTTATCTAAACATTGGTGGTAATCTGTGATATTTAATTTGACAAATAAGGTTTGATGTTGAATTTTAGTAATTGTTTTCTTTAGGATGGAGAGGACATCAGGAAATCGTTATAATCTACTGTGCTCATCTATAATTTTCATACTATATATATATATATATATATATAGCATATTTTATCTGTGTAGACTTTAAGAAAAGGCATTGATGATCACTTGAATTTATTTCTGAAATAAGGAACATATCCATCTATAGCTATGCTTTCATATTGGTCTCCATGGCTATATGTTTAAACTTCACCCTTTGTTAAGTCTATAGTTATGACTAACTTTCCATTTCTACCTGTCTCTGTATTTGTTACATAGAGCACGTAAGGTCAACCTGGAAGTCAAATCCAGCTGTCAGAGTGGAAGAGAGAGAGTAGAGTACCATGTGAGGAGGGTCTATGGCCAGATATGGAAATGGTATTTGACACTTGCATTGCTGTTCTGTAATCACAGTTCAGCTACGTGGCCCCAGCTAGGCATTAAGTGCTGAGAACATCAGCCTGACCTAGACGGCCACCCTCTCTCTACTCCTAACTCTACAGTATAAAAGGGAAGGCGAAGCCATTGATGGGTAGCTACTGATCTCTTCTGCAAGAACCAATAGTAGACTTTCATTTCTAGTTATCACAGTGAACACCTCCATGGAGGGAGGTGGAGAGAGCGTATGTGTGTCTGATCCATGCATACCTGGGTTCAGCTTATGAATTATGCTACTTTGAGCAGGTTATGAAACCTCTTTGAATGTAACTTTAATTGTCTCTAAGATGGAGATCATTTCCCTATGTAGGAACATTATCATGATAAATACTAGGAAAAGTACTTGGCTTACATTATCCACTCTGTGAACAGTGACAATTATCTTTACTATTGTTTGGAATTAAAGAAACTTGGTTAGTGTTTGCTATGACTGGCTATCACCTGGGCCATGCTGATGGTTAAATAGTTTGCATGTCATTTCTGCAAATAACCAAATATCTAAAATAGTTAAATGAGATGTGCGGAAGTGTGGTGAAGTACAATACACATTCATACTTGTTGCCCTACCTTATCAATGAGATTTTTTGTCATTTTATATATTGTTGTGCACTTATTCAGTATAAAAAAAAAACCTGGTGGTTTATATAATTTAGAAGTTCCACACAAATTTGAACTTCCACTCTGTCTTCTCTTAATTAGGTACAATTTATTCCAATTTAGGATTATGGAAAACTTTCCTCCTTGTGTTCTCAACAGATCTTCAAGGAAAAAAAAAATTTCTTCTAGGGTCACCGTGCTATTCTCGGGTTAAGTCTCTCTAGATGACTACACAGTAGTGAAGCCACATGATCCACCACAGTATACCATTTTTCTTCTTGCTTGGAGACGTGGTAGAATTATTTAATCTCATTTTGTCCTATCTGCATCATTGTGCTTTTTGTTGTTGTTTTTATTGTTGTAAGTTTTAAGTTCTCCCTACAGATATAGTACATTGGGTTTTTTAATACCTTAGCCTGGAAGGCATGTTCTAACATTTTTTACTTAATCCTAACGTTAAACTGTGTGGAGTTAGTTCATCTTACATGGATTCTATAGAATGGTTTTTAAACCATTTTAGAATTTTTCTGGTACACATAACTTTCTTGGAAGACTAACAATTGAATTAATGTTTGATTTATAAACAACTGAAATTATTGTTTTTTTGACGATCTTCACTGACTCTAGGAAAAAAGTCATTCTTTTTGTCTTCTACAAAAATAAAAGTAGTTCTTCCTCATTTTCATAAGCTTGGACAATACAATTTGTTCCATTTAAAGCTCACCCTATTTCTGTGATTGAAAAAAGTATTACACCTAGTTAGAGCTTTATTTTGCTTCAGTAAACGTAAACTGAGTACACATAATACCACTGGCACTAGTTAATGCTTATTGTCAACAAGTGGAAATCTTTCAGAAGATATTAGGTGCCTGGATTCCTAGCATAGTTAATTTTTATTGAGATGATTTAATATAGAAACAAATGTATCTAAAGTGGATTTTTTATGATCTTGAACCAATGTGGAGTTTTGCTTGCATCTTTTGGAAGATACATTGTAACCAAGCAGTCACACCTATAGCTGGAGTTTGGTATTCTGTGGTCATCAGTCAGCCACCAACACGAATAAAATAACTCAAAATTCATGCCTGGCTGATAGCAGTGATTTCTGTGACCTTATATCACAGAGTTGCATCCACCTGTTAGGGCTTATATCCAGGCACCAGCCCCTGACCTCCAACACCATTTTCAGCTTTTTAGACTGTTAGGAATTCAGCCTGGTATTCGTAATTCAAATAGCAAATCCACCTCATCATTGTGTTTGAGCAGGATGAGTGTGGCATAAATTAGATAGGAGAGCTCTCGGGCATGTAAATATTCATCCATACAACTATGATAATTCCATTTTACAAAAGCTTTATTTATCTAACTTGACTTTCTATTGGAGTGGGATTTGTAAAATGATACAGGGGAAGTTTGAGGAAGCATTTATTCTAGCTTTTTATTTTCTGTGACTTTTGCATCTCATTAAAAACATGCAATTGTGAATATTGAGAAATCTTCTAAAGAACCTTATATGTATTATATATACAATTTATATAAAAATAAATCACACATATTTTAAAATAATTAGAGACGACAGTGATGTTTATTATAAGAGCTGCCATAGTTTTAGTAGCTACCATGTTCTCCAAATCTTATTAATCTGTGTCTCTCTCACTGCATCAGAAGCTTCTATGAGTTTGGGGGACGTGCAGGCTCATCTTTCTAGCTCTTGTGCCAAGAACAATGACTGGCCTATGAAAGTCATCACATTGCTTTTTTAACTGAAGTAGAAGAAAAGCTAAAATACAGGTTTTCATGTGATATAACATGATGGTCCAAAGGAATTAATGACATTATCCTTGAGCATTTTTTTTCTGATTGTGGTGTACTATGCTGCAGATGTTACAAGTACCTAATTTTGATCTTAATTATACTGTTTTCATTTCTGTGTTTTATTTCATTTTTTTGTTGTTTTGGGAAATAAGTTTTATTTCAAATGGGTACAACAGAAAGGAGTAAATGCTCAAGTATATTTTAAAAAATTTAGATTAAACTCAATTCAAAGCATTCGTCTATAAGAGGACCAGGGATGAATTTAGGTTTGGGGATGGGTATATAACCTTGGTCAGTCAACACACCTCAAACTACTTTAGGTCTGTGAAATGGGAGCGCCATCTCTCCTTATTTGAAAGGGTTATTTTAACCATCTTGTAAGTTAATACGTTTGTATCTATTTCTCAAGTTAGAAATCAAAGACTTGGGATAATATATCATCACTATTTTTATTAGAAATTACACACTTTATCATTTCATTCCATCAGCATCACAACTTTATTAATTGAAAGTTTTGACTGAGGAGAGGAAACTGCTTTTGTTGGCTCCAAATGCTAGAAAAAAAAAATTGTGTGTTGTATTAGTTCATTTTCACACTGCTGAAAAAGACATAGCCAAGACAGGGAAGAAAAAGGGGTTGAATTGATCTTACAGTTCCACATGGCTGGGAGTCCTCAGAATCATGGCAGGAGGAGAAAGGCACTTCTTACATGGAAGCGGCAAGAGAAAATGAGGAAGAAACAAAAGCAGAAACCCCTGATAAACCCATCAGATCTCGTGAGACTTACTATCAGGAGAATAGCATGAGAAAGACTGGCCCCCACGATTCAATTACCTCCCCCTGGGTCCCTCCCACAACATGTGGGAATTCTGGGAGAAACAATTCAAGTTGAGATTTGGTGGGGACACAGCCAATCCATATCATGTGTATTTCATTTGTTCTTTCAAAATGAACTGTTTTGAATGAACTGCAGTTAGACGGAGGGTTCAAACAGCAAATGTACTGTAAAGAGGATATAATAATAACAAAGTTAACAAAGACAATGTTGCATTGATTTAGGAACAAAGTATCCACTTCAGAGATTTAATTCTTAATTATTATTATTTTTTAGAAAAGCTTACAGTTTCATGGGAAAATGTCTACTGTTAAGGAACAAAGTCTTGTGTGTTATACATAAGATTTTAAGTATTATGTCTATAATGAAAATTATTTGCATAGTGATCAAAATCACCATATTTGTTTAGAAATAAATAGAAAATTGTCTTTGAGGATTCAGTCTAGAAATCATTTTTCCAGAAAGTCTCTGTGAGACCCTTGGAGAGGAGATTTCGTTTTTGAACCTTCTCTAAATCCAATCTTGAAAACTGGCTTAAGCATCTCTCCCGTGTGCTTCCTGCTTTCACTTAACAATAGTTAATATACTGTCCTATGATTTTTTTTTTAACCTATCAAGTTCTCCTACCAAAACCAAAGTTACTTGATGTCAGGGGCTGTATATTATTCCAGATTTACCTATTCCTGAAGCAAGTTCTTTAGATGCTGGAACTACATTCATTGTTACAAGTACAGTAATGCACAGGGAAGTTGGCCCTTAAGAGAAAGGAGAAAGGTCGAGCCGTGCTGCGGGCAGTGTGGCAAACAGGGAGTGTGCAAGTGTTGGATTTGGTTATGGGGAGATGTGGGATCTCTGGATTTGAGGCTTTGCATGTGGCACCGTTCGTATAGTTTAGTAACAGCAAGATTTACAGTGGGGCCCTAAGAGTGGATGGCTGCATGCAAGCTCATTCCATGCAAAGAAGGAATGAAAGATCCATGTAGACGTGTCAGTGTCCAGGAAGGAAAACAGGAGCTCTGAAAGAGAGAAAAAGGTGCTGAAATGTTCTGTGGTAGAGAAATGAGATAGGAATGGCGTTTGTTTTGCTTTGTTTTTTAGAAAGAAAGTCTGTCTATCTTGCCTAGGCTGGCCTCCAACTCCTGAATTCAAGGGATCCTCCAGCCTCAGCACCCCCAGTAGCTGGGATTACAGACATGCATCACAGTACCGAGCTTCATTGGGTATACTTAAGTAAGGAAAGGGACAATGTTTAGGAAGCAACATTGAGAATGTATAGTTTCTGTGCCACCAGAGCTAGTCTACAGTAGACATTAGAATTAAACAAACAAAAACAATTACCACCATTTGAGAGGACTCCAAGGGAAGCCACAGAACCAGAACAGTCTTACCAGACCTTTCCATTATTAGCATATTGACAATGTTAGTACTATTTGGATGGATGGAATGAAAATGAATGCATGAACAGACAAATGAATAAACAGATAAATTGTCAAATCAACATGAGTATCCTTTGCCTTAGAAATCACCCTTTATATATTCTTTCCTTTTTATTTGTGATATTTTACCTTCCTGTCTCAGAATGACAGAGTTATAGCCAACTCAAGCCAATATGAGTTCTGTTCCTAAGTATCTACATTCTAGGATGTTTCTGCAATTAATTAATAATACTCTTTTACTGTGAAAAACTTAATGGGGATGCTCAGAATTCCAAATTCCCCAAGCTTTTAAAATGCCATCCCTATTAAAGTTACAAAAAAGGCACACCTATGTTTACTCTTCTAAGCTTCGTTAGGGAGTTCCAACAAAGAATCGAGTATATTCCATATCCCAAAATTTATTAGTTTTATCTCATTTCTTTGGCATCAAGTATGAAAAAGATCCAACTAGTGAATTATAACATATAATCTCAACATTTAAATTACTGTAATCATCCACATTCCTTTTACAGAATCATTTCTCTTCAGCATGGTGAAGACTTACTAATGAATGGATACTAGACACTTATCTCTTGGGATGGGAGTAAAATCAGAAATATGATGATATGTCTGTCCTAAAAGAGCTTAGAGCCTGGGGAGGAAAGATAGTCATGTGAACAGGCAGGTAACAATTTCAGATGTTAAATGGAAAGGTTTTAGTTTTGATTACAAAGGCAACACATGGGTAGCAGAGTAAAAATGTAGGTTTTGAAGTTGAAAGAACAGGTTCAAATACATATTTGCTTCTTATTTCCTGTTATGGGTTAAATTGTGCCCCCCTCCAAAAAAACCCACACATCAAATTCCTAAATCCCAGTAACTCAGAATGTGACCTTATTTAGAAATAGGTCATTTCAGGGTGGGCGTGGTTGCTCACACTTTTAATCCCAGCACTTTGGGAGGCTGAGGTGGGTGGATTACTCGAGTTCAGGAGTTTGAGACCAGCCTGGCCAGCATGGTGAAATCCTGTCTCTACTAAATATACGAAAATTAGCCAGGCACGCTGGTGTCTGTAGTCCCAGCTGCTCGAGAGGCTGAGGCGGGAGAATCACTTGAATCCAGGAGTCAGAGTTTGCAGTGAGCTGAGATCACGGCACTGCACTCCAGCCTGGATGACAGAGCGAGACTCCATCTGAAAAAAAAAAAAAAAAGGCAGAGGGAAAACACTTGACATACAGACATACAGGCACCTGAGGAAGAGGCCATGTAAAGATGAAGGAGACTGATGATTCTTCCAGCCAAGGAGCACCAGGGATTCCCAGCAACCTCCAGGAGCTGGGGAGAGACAAGAAGGGTCTTCTACAGACAGCATTTGGAGGGAACATGATCCTCCTGACATTTCAATTTCAGACTTCTGGCCCCCAGAACTGTGAGACAAGACATTTCTGTTGCTTTAAGCTGTTCTGTTTGTGGTATTTTGTTACAGGCAATCTTAGCAAATGGCTCCATTCTCTAGAAGCTTTTTGATAAAGTTGTTTAACTTTCTTAAGCATGCTAACCTTTTTCAAAAAAGGAAATGATGTGGCACATAGCTAGGAATTGTTGGAAAAATTAAGAGATCTGGTATACAATTGGTGCCTAATAAATGGAAGTAGTAACTCTAATAATTTTAAATTAAGGTCTTTTAAGAGTTTTAAAACTCCTGATCACAAAAATCATAAAAATATTTTGTCATTTGTTATTTTCTATTTTCGTTTTGAAGTGTGATTATATATAAATATTAAGTGCTACAAATAGTCACTTTATGGACTGTTTATAATTGAAAAATAATCCAAGACTCTAAAAGCATTCCCTTTTATGTTTCACTTTCACTAAATGGCCATTCTCCTGTGCTTAAGGGTATTTCAACTGGAATGAAACATGATGCCAAAAATACATAATTAGCACTAAAATTATTATGCTTAATTTTTTATCATGACAATAACAAGGATTTAGCCATGCTGCAGAAGTATTTAATTAATTTGCTATGTATGTGTAAAGAAGAGAGGGAACAAATGGGGAAATCATATTAATGCTCATGTTCCTGCAGAAATTCCATTAACCTTGCTTTTCAGCAGCAGCAAAAGGCAGATTCTGTAGGGCCCATTTGTATCCACTTCAGTGACTGCCTGGTCCTCTCCATGCTGAGACCTCAGCATCCTCCACTCACCCTAAGAAAGGAATGACACCAAGAAATGGCATGGATGCATTATCCAAGATATTTCAGGATGAGATGATGCCAGTGATTTACAAACCCCTCCAGCATTCAGACCAACAAGGAATTTTCTAAATATTTTTATGAATTTCACAGGAAACCCACAGAAGACACATATAAAAAGAGAACTACAGCAAATTTCACATATAAATAAATGCTGATTCAAAACTTATAAATAAATGTCAACAAAGAAATTGGGAGCAAATGAAAATATCAATAAATATGGAAATTCATTTCACTAGTATTACAATGATTAAACAAAAGGATATTTCGTGTATTGGTAGATTTTAGAAAATACTACTTTAAATATTAAAATTCATAGATAAAAATTTAGCACACATTTTGGATTGAGCTTCATAAACTTCATCAAAAAGAAAAGAGACCAGGTGCGGTGGCTCACTCCAGTAATCCTAGCACTTTGGGAGGCCAAGGCAGGTGGATCACCTGAGGTCAGGAGTTTGAGACCAGCCTGGCCAACATGGTGAAACCCTACCTCTACTAAAAATACAAAAATTAGCCGGGCATGGTGGCCAGCACCTGTAGTTCCAGCTACTCAGGAAGCTGAGTCAGGAGAATCGCTTAAACCTGGCAGGTGGAGGTTGCAGTGAGCCAAGGTCATGCCATTGCACTGCAGCCTGGGACATAGAGCAAGACTCGGTCTCAAAAACAACACAACAGTAACAAAAAATACAGAAAAAGAAGGATTTATTTTTTAAAAAAATTGTCCCAATTTAATCGAATAATTTTAAAGTATTCCAATTACCACTGTAAACATACCTCTTTCACTGTTCTGTAATACCCTCCTGGAAATTTTAGTTAGTGCAACTAGATAAGAAAATAAAATAAGAGGCACAATTAAAGGAAGATTCTTGTTAGGAGCATGAAATCTACTGTGAGAGTATTATTTACACCACAGAAATTGGCAAATGTCATCAGTCAGGAATCCCTTATGCCAGCGAAGCCGCTTGTTAAACATTTACCAGCACGTCCCTACTGTTAGACTTCCCTCCGGTACCTCAGATGCAATGGTCCATAAAAAATTCATTGGCCCCTTCCTGGCCGCATTGCATGACCTGCAGCCTGTTTTGCCTTTGCCAATATCCCCACATATCTAGGCATTTGCACTAGCAGCTGCCTTTCCTCCTGTCTCCTAAAGTCCCTCAGAAATGTCTGCCCAACTTTCAGCCTCCCCACAAGTCCCTCGGTCGTTACTTTTCCCTCTCTGCGTCGTTCCAAAGTCCCCCTAGATGGTCTTCCTGTAGCCACTGCCTCACTGCTGAATCCATTCCCCTCAGTATGCTAAGTATTTCCAAAACAGATCCTATCCCCTCACTTCACTGCTTTAAACCCTTCTCTCAACTTTCATTGCATATTCACATTAAAATGCAGGCCTGTTTCATTCTGACACTAACCTACATACCTATGCCCTCTCTTGCTGATAGGTGAAGACCCAGTTCCACCATCACTACTCTTGGAAAGCTGCTTGCATCTACTCCCCAGAGAGCCTCTGGGACTAGAGTCCTCTCTGTGTCCTTCACTCTGTCATCACACTATACCACAGTGGCTCTCCTGGACCTACCATGCAGATTTACAGCTCGATACCTTTGCTCATTTGCCTTTGCTGGGTAGCTTTGCTCATTTCGGTTTGGAATGCTTCTCTTTCATCCCTTCTCCACCTGGAATAGTTGCATTCATATATCCAAGCTGGCCCAACTAGTTTCTCTGTGAATTTTGTCTGACCTAGACCAGAAAGAATTACTTAACTTCTTCCTCCGGGTCCTTGTTCAACTTTGTACTTCACATGTGGCTGTTCCTCCTGGTGTTTGTGAGTTTCTTTATGTTAAGAGATCATTGCTTCTTTCATCTTCATCTTTACTCAGCCAATACCTAATAGTATGTTGCAAACAGTAAGCACTCAGCACACAACTGAAGAAAGGATGCATTCAGAACTCAATACTTCTGGTGGAATAGCTTACAACCTTAGAGGAGAAAACCAGATCCTGGGAATTTCTGTTGGAGACAAGAACACGGGCTGCAGGGAAACATGCAATAGATTGACAGCAGGGAATAAGGTCACAGGTCAGACATGAACACTAAAACAAGACAGCACCAGGTGTGTTTTGTGGAAATCACCAACTCAGCAGAGCTCAGAAGGCCTGGGAGGCTCATGGTATCACAGAAATGTGTATGATGAGTTCTGCCAAGTAATGATCAGTGGTCATGAGAAGCTCCAATTATGTCCCATATCCTTTTATTAAGAAATGTTTAGAAGTTAATTTAGTTTAGGAAAAAAATTCTTCCCAAATCTTAGTTACTACTGTCCTCAAAACAAAACCAAAATCATAAAAGCAACGAACAACAAAAAGTGTATTTATTCAGTACTTCTCATTTTCTTAAGATTGCATTCTGAGCATAGCTTCACAATGCTGTAAAAGTCAACAACTTTGAACAACATATATTAACAGTATTTATTTTCATTTTAAATAATATATGTATTTCTAACGTACATTTTTATTTTTAACAACATACAAGGAGAGGTGACAAAATTCCAGGTATTACGCTAGTGTTTCAAATATAGGAAATAAAGTATAAACTTTATTTACATTCTACATGCTGGAACAATCTTAGTGAGTACTTTTTTGAACAGCTAGGGATGAATAACATAACATTAATAAGCCCGAAGTGCTTTCAGTATCTTCACATGTTGATTAAGCATTTACATTTTAGAATTTAATGTATTCTGGATGTGACTTTTGTTTTCATTGAAATGAATCCACTTGTCCACGTCTGCTTCCCAGAACTTCTCTGTCCCCATGGTCACCATCTCTGCACTTGTAAGGATGATGCTAGACAAAACTGTTGTAATAAATACCACAGATGAGTTATTCTTGTCTCATCTTCAAAAAAAAAAAAAAAAAGCATAAAGAATTCTGAGCAAAATTCACTAGCTTTACCAAATAAAATTGCATGTTACTCTAAATAAACCTATATAACTTTCACGATTTCATAAATACATGTTACTACCACAAAGTAAAAAAAAACAAAAACAAAAAAACATAATATTTTTCAAAGGCCTAGACAAGCATTTGGAGATATTTTGACTTTTAAACAGACAATATCGTAAGCACTTTCTTAGCCGAGTAACCTAGGAATTTTCAGCTACAGTGTGGTGGGTTAGACCAAAGCCACATATTCTATGGTGTCAGAAGGCAGGTCTTAGTGGCATCAGGCTCCTGAGAGATTCTCAAAATTGTTAATACACTGCATTCCAGAAACTGTCAAAGTATTCTTGATACTCTTTGACATGGCAAAGATATCTGTTTTTTCCCAAGTTGGCAACTCAGTATTTTTATGATTTTTTTTGGCCCTGATCATTGCAATTTAGAAATCACATGTTTGTAAGTGTGCCATTGAACAATTGTGGGAGTTATTTTTGCTTGGTCTTCACAGTGCAAACACTCTTGCCTAACAGTGTTGCAGAATGAACACATTTATGATGAGTAATGAGCTAGCAATTAATAATGCAAGCAAGTCCCATATTATGGAGTCAACATTAACATATTATGATGCACTTCGTAACCTGGGGAATGAGTGCTGATTTGCTCTTCGCTCTTGTCTTGCAGACACTGATCAGCAGAGAGTTTGTCTTACTTAACTTCACCCTTCAATTCTTAGTATTGGTGAAAAAGAAATAGTCTATTCCTTACTATCATTGTCTTTTTTGGTTCAGAGGCCCTCAGAAGAACGAGATATTATGGTTAACACTTTGAATTAGAAAAAAACATGGCTAAGGATCACTGAGGCATCATTCTTATTGGCATAATATATGCAGCGGCAAAACATGAATTTAGAAATAAAAATTAAATTTATTTTCCAATATAGAAAAATTTAGTTATTTTACATAACGCTCATAAGGCTCTATCCATTCCCTTTCTTGCACTTTTCTTTCTTTGCTCATTGAGAGCAACAAAAATTCTAGTTTCTCTTTTTAAAACATTTACAAATTAAATATAGTCTAAGGACAGCATATTTTCTATTTTTCTATTTTTACACTATTACACGTTATATAATGTGCATGTAGTACACATTATATAATGTATATATAATGTTTATATAATGTATATTATATATAGTGCATTGTACTTGGCTCTACTATGCTTATAGGCAATGTATGTGTGTATGTATATTTTTTCCAAGGGAAAGGGCACCCTGGAATGTTTTTAATGCCACATCACACTCCTTTGAGTCACTGGAAGCTTGAGCAGCAGCCTGTGAACAGAAACAAGCACAGAGTAGAATTTCTGTTTCCTTTTCTTTTCTTTTCTTTCTTTTTTTTTGAGTCGGCGTCTTGCTCTGTCACCAGGCTGGAGTGCAGTGGCGCGATCTTGGCTCACTGCAACCTCTGCCTCCTGGGTTCAAGCGATTCTCCTGTTTCAGCCTTCTGAGTAGCTGGAACTACAGGCGCCTGTCACCACACCTGGCTAATTTTTGTATTTTTAGTAGAGATGGGATTTCACCGTGTTAACCAGGATGGTCTTGATCTTCTGATCTCACGATCTGCCAGACCCGGCCTCCCAAAGTGCTGGGATTACAGGCATGTGCCACCCTGCCCGGCCAGAGTAGAATTTCTTAATTAAAAGGGAAAGAAAACATGAGATATAGAGAGGGCAGACTGGCAACACTATCTAGAGGCAGAGATAGTTCTTTATCTCTGTCTTTATGAGGTAGTTCTTTATCTCTGTCTCTAGATAGCCTAGCCAGTGTGCACTTCTCTACACTGTATTTGAAACTGTGGTCTGATATTTTCTTTCCTTTCATTTTTGGGCAATATCAGCATTTAGTGGAATCCTAAAAATCACTGCCTGCCTTCTGACTGCCACTGAGTTGTAATCAACACCAGCAATATATTTCTTCTCTATTTAAATATATGCCTAAGAAAATGTTTGACATCATTTTACTAGCCATTTAAAATAAGTCCATCTGTGAAAAATCCTTATCCACTATAGCTAGAGGCAAGCTAGAGGCATTTTAGAATAGTGAACATGCATTAGATTTTGCTTTACCTTGTTCCTTTTGTTAGTTTTATTTTTCTTATCATGGCTTAAATGGTGCTGCATTCACGATTCAGGAAAGCAGCTAGCTGATGTTGCTGGGTATAATTTAAAGTCTACACACAATCTCTTACTATCACTGGAAGTGAATTTAAAAGTATTTGCACTCAAATTTTTAAAGGGACAACAATTTTTACATTTCACTAAATTTCATAATTTTTTATAGTTACAGGGTGGTGGAAAGGCAGAATGTTTTAACAAAATGGCACCCACAAGTTCTTAATGTGAAAACTGCTTGTGTTAGCATCTAAAATAAATGCCAAGTCTTAATTTCTACTTTTTAAAGAGTGTCACAAATGGAGAAAATCTCTTAACCAGTACCTAGTGAAGCCATAGTTCATAAGACATAGTTCTTGTCAGTAAATGAGATCACAATCACGAGCCTGAGTACAATTATTTGTAAGTAAAGCTTATTTCTTATTTTATACATCTAGGAAAGGTTCTATGTCAAGTAAATTTCTTTAGGTTTTAGACACTTGGACAAGGAGAAATTTATGTGTGCATATATATGTACATATATCAATAACTCACAGATCCTTTCAAAAGCTCACAGTTTTAGAATTGTGTCACTATTTTGCAGAGAATATGAGTAAAAGAACATTAAGCACTTCAAACTCTGCATCAGTTCTCAGTACTCATTTCAGAGTCAAACAACAGACGACTGGAGAAAACTCATTTTTTAACCGAAGGAATTACACACCCTTGAAGTGAGACGTAAAAGCTGGTTGGTTCACCATGGGCAGAAAAATCAATGTGGAAGAAGAGAGGGTGCCTAATCTGTTGGCCTTCATAGGATATTGTCATATATAACAATAAAAGCAGTGTTTTGTGGGATTAAAAGAGATGAAAGCATTCATTCAAAATTAAACTTATTTATTTATTTATTTTTTTGAGGCGGAGTCTCGCTCTGTCACCCAGGCTGGAGTGCAGTGGCCGGATCTCAGCTCACTGCAAGCTCCGCCTCCCGGGTTCACGCCATTCTTCTGTCTCAGCCTCCCGAGTAGCTGGGACTACAGGTGCCCGCCACCTCGCCCGGTTAATTTTTTGTGTGTTTTTTTAGTAGACACGGGGTTTCACCGTGTTAGCCAGGATGGTCTCGATCTCCTGACCTCGTGATCCGCCCGTCTGGGCCTCCCAAAGTGCTGGGATTACAGGCTTGAGCCACCACGCCCGGCCAATTAAACTTATTTTTAATGAATATCTCTATTGTAACTCTTTAGATATTCTTGTGTAGATGTAACCTGTCTTACATGGTATGGGTTCGTGCATGCACGTTCCCATTTATTTATTCATCAACCAAAGTTAAGCACTCTAATCAAATCCTATGCCAGATACTGAATAGACAAAGTTGAACACCTGTCATGGTCCTACTGTGTATGCAGACACTACTGTGTATGTGGGCCGAACAGCTGCAGCCCAGTATCATCCTGGAGGAGCACAGAAAGTGCCATGGGGAACCACACAGCTCTTCAAGGAGGATATCTCTTAGAGGCATGATGCTTTAGGGAATATGGTGTGGTGGTATTTCATATACATGTGAAAAAAACTTAAGGGATTTTAGTGCTGTATTTTTATGATACAAATTACCATGAGGGAATAGTCTTTATCCAAAAGTCCTACAGGAAATAAAGCATAAAAAAAATGCGGTTACGTCCATAAAAACGTTGATTTTTCCTGGAAAATTGCCAAGCTGTTGCTCATCCAGAAGGAACTAGGTGTGATTTTCATCATTAAACCAGTAAATGCCATAGTTATGAATTGGAAACATGAACTTAACAGGTTAAGTCTGTAACAGGTTTGGTCTGTGGCTTTAACAGTTTACGTAACCTTTAAAATCAACACTCTGTAAGAGAAGTCTCTGTCTACACAAGCTATTAATCGCTGCCAGTGGGAACTGCCGGGGGAAGATTGGGAATGGCTAGTGGGTACAAAAACACAGTTATAATGAATAAGAACTAGTACTTGGAAGTGTTGTAGGGTGACTATAGTTAACAATAATTTATTATGCATTTTAAAATAACCAAAAGAGTGAAATTGGCATGTTTTTAAACACAAAGAAATGATAAATGCTTGAGGAGACGGATACCCAATTACCCTGATTTCATCATTACACATTGTATGCTTGTTTCAAACTATCGTGTGTACTCCATATATAGGTACAACCATTACATACTCATAATAATGAAAACAGTAATGATGAAGATAGTCATTAAAAGTTTGATGAATTAATTTTCAACAAATTATTTTGCTAATATGTTAAATCCCACAAATCATTAATTTTATGGTTACATATAATTTTCCCATCAGCTGACCTTTTGTGTTGCTGTTTATTCCATCTTTACCCCTGTGCTTTCATCTAATATAATTTTTATTCTACCTGAAAAGGTCTAAGAGTGTTTACTCGGATTTAATTTATCTTAAAATGTCTTCAATTATTATAGCATATTTTCAATTTGTGTAGACCTCTATGTTGGTCATCATTTTACTACAGCACTTTAAAGATAGCGTTCATTACCTCTGGCTTTGATTTTTTTCTAAGGCAAAATCTGCTGTAAGTTTTATTGTTGCTTCTTTGACAGTCTTTTTTCTATGACTAATTTAAAATTTTTCTCTTTGCAATTTGGTTTCTTTCATCTGAATTCTACCTTTTCACTTATGCTACACAAAATCTGTAATCAGTTACAGTAAATTATCTGTCATTATCTCTTCAAATATTGCTTTCATTCCGTTGTTTCTTTTTTCTCCTTATGACGAATTGTTATATAATATTTTGCCCATATTCCAAGCTTTCTGACAATCATTCCTCATTTACTATTATTTTCGTTATCTCTTTCAAATATTGTGTATTAACCTTTCTTCTAGTTCTCTAATCCTCTTTTCACCTTTGCCTAATCTGTTATTAATTAGCTTAATTTTTAATTTCTGCAACTGCCTATTTCAACTGCAGAATTACCACGTGACTCTAGTCTTTGTAGACGGCAATTCTCTGCTGATGTTCTTTATGCTGTTTTTTATTTTCTTGAACATGTTAATTGCAGTTATTTTAAAGGCAACTTCTGGTAACTTTAATATCTAGACTTCCTGTGAGTCTCTTTCTATTGTATTTTTTTTTTTTCTTCTCAGTTTTTGGTCACTGGGTCTTTTCTCCTGGTACGCTGGGTAACTTTTTTTTTTTTTTTAACTAAAGGATCTTTTATATGGAAAATTGTACAAATAATTTGAGACTCTGCTTGAGACTTGATTTCCCCAGAGACCATTTATTTTGTTTCTGGCAGGCAGGCAGACTGTGGCTGATCTCCTTAATCCAATCTAAATTTGAGCTGCTTAATCCAATCCAATGCAATCCAAAGTTGATCCAATCTAAATAAAAGCTGGTTTTCAGCCCCTATGAGTGCTGGTCCATTTCCAGGTGCATCCTTGCTAATGTGTAGCCCTTCAGTGACCTTCAGCTGTGGGCTTTGGTGCTTGCTAAAGACTGTCTTCCTTCCTGACTCTCTCACTCCTGTGAGACCACAGGACTTAGCTTCTCCATTTCCTGCCTGGCACCTGGAGGAAAGAGTGGATCCGCATTGGGCTCACTACTCTGTGTTTACTTTCTCTCCATTATTCTGGCTCCTCAACTTGTTGCAGCCTTGATAAACTCTCCCATGTCCTCAAAACAATTATTTTTATCTTTTTATATATTTTATCAAGCTTTTCTAATTTGGCTCGGCAGGAGACTTGGTCTGATAACAAGCTGTTTCATCTTAGCCAGAAGATCATGTCCTGAATGATTTTTTAAGTCAGCCCTCTACTATTATTGATAGCAATTCTAAGTGCTTAGTGGGTGTCAGATGTATTGCAAACTTCATCTCTATCAATTTTCACTACAACCATGCCAGGGAAGAGTTATTGCTCATGTGCTACTCACAGAGCTCATCAGTTGAGAAAAACAAAACAAAACAAAACAAAACAAAACAAAACAAAACAAAGAGGCTTGGAACGCAGTGCCCCATGCCTGCTTCTCTCTGCGATGCTGTTTCATTTCATCATCCTAGGCTACTGAGATTTTAGCCATCATCGTTTGTCTTCCATCAACTGCTTCCTTAGCCCAACCCTTTCTTTGACCTGACTGTACTGTGAAACTCAAGTTGATGGTGGAGGTAGGGGACAATTCACAGCAGATCTGGAGGAGTCAGAAGAGTCCAGAGATTTGGCTCAGAGCTTTGTGCCCTCTCAGCCTTCCTGAGTCATTTGCTCAGAGCCCAGCAATAGCCAATAAGCAATTGGCTGCCAAGATGTTCTTGTTGGTCTGAGGTGAGTGCCCTCTGAGAATTCTCCGGAAGCTTTTAAAACCAACCTGCTTATCTGACTCCAGTTGGGAGCATAGACAGATTAAAATGAACTCCCCTTTCTGCTAGCTTTTAACACTAAGGAATCAATTCCTAAATATAGTCGCTTCTAAAATATGTCTTAATGATATATTGAGTATTTTTTACAGTGCTTGCTAAAATGAATCTGTTATGTATTAAAATAATGCATACTTCTCAAACCCTTTTCCATATAAGATTATCTCATATTCAAAAACAGTTTTCAAAATAGAAAACAACTGCTTACTAGATCTGCCAAGCTATAAAAGATAAAAATTTGAGTCATATCTTAAACATGTAAGTTAAAAAATGGACAGTATATCGAGAGGTAATAAGATTTAACTAAAATAGTACATATTAAACTTAAAATAATTCATTACTTCCCTCTGCATCTGTCTTGTTATTTTGTCTTCACAAAATAAACATTTTGAAATGCCCAATTATCATTCATTTTATATGAAACATTCTTTTCATTGCCAAACTAGTTTTATCAACAAGTCAACTAAATTCTGAAATAGAAATTTGTGTTCATAGATGCTATCCTTGACTAATGATTCTTTCTACCATTCATTTTTAGTTAAAATTATTTGAATACTTACCTTAAAATGTAGTCATGTAAAATAGTTTCCCATGCAGTCTTTACTCCATGGATTGATTTACCTAGCCATGACCGAGTATCTATTACATGTGAGGCACTGGGATAAGGACTGAGGTGGACAATTGTTGCCTATCTTTTCACCTAAAAGTGATGTAAAAATGTGCATTGAAATTCTGATGGTGCCACACACAATATCAGGGAAGAATGCAATAAATTATTTGCATTCCATGAATTTACAATCCAGTATGAAGCAGGCAGTATGTACAAGATATAACTTTTTAAGGTAGGATATAATTAACACTATCATAAGGAAATAAAATGTTAGGAGAACCTCCAAGGGAGAGAAGTTGATTTGGGGTCATATAATCAGGAAGAGCTTCCTGGAGTTGTTGAATTTGCCTTGGAAGAGGCGGTGCATGTTGATCTGCCAGGGTAGAAGAGAATGTCCTATGTGATCCCATGAAGAAGGAGGAGGGGAGAGAGCACTTATGGCTGATATGGAAGAGGAGAGAGGTAGAGCCTCATGAGACATTCAACACGGGGAGCAACTCATGCTGGGAACCCTACTGCTCAAGCCAGAACCTCATGATATTAGGGAATTTCCATAACTTCACTGTGCCTCAATTTTCTCAGCTGTAAAGTGAGTGCAATAGTTTTTTTATGCTTTGAATATCATTATTTGTGTTACACGATATACAACAAAGGCAGATGATCAGTACTGCAATGAAAATGTTAAAATATATATATATATATATATATGATACAGGGCTCATGGCTTTCATGCACCTTCCTGGAAATACATCAACGAGCATGGAGACACACCTGGCTGGGTGGCAGCCACAGCTGAGAGCAGAAGCTGTGTTAAGGCAGTATCTACAAGGGGAAGGGCAGCAGGGGGCAAGCTCAGGTCTAGATTCCATGAAGTTTACATAACGGTTGAAAGCAGTGCCTGATAAAATCAGGGTCACATAGGTGTTTAATACATTTTAAAGACAAAATATGTAGTCCTCCCACCCTCTTTAAACATACACAGAAACAAAAACAGAGAAACACACTTATGGAGATTGGTCACAGTTACTCTAGAAAGATGTGACAGTTCACTTGGAAATGGTAGTATTTAAGAAAATTAAAAGTAGGCCAGGCGCGGTGGCTCAAGCCTGTAATCCCAGCACTTTGGGAGGCCGAGATGGGCGGATCACGAGGTCAGGAGATCGAGACCATCCTGGCTAACACGGTGAAACCCCGTCTCTACTAAAAAATACAAAAAACTAGCCGGGCGAGGTGGCGGCGCCTGTAGTCCCAGCTACTCGGGAGGCTGAGGCAGGAGAAGGGCGTGAACCCGGGAGGCGGAGCTTGCAGTGAGCTGAGATCCGGCCACTGCACCCCAGCCTGGGCAACAGAGACAGACTCCATCTCAAAAAAAAAAAAAAAGAAAGAAAATTAAAAGTAAATAGGGATTTGGAAATGTAAACATAAACTATAGGAAATCAAGCTATGCATCTAGAGTTATAGACTTAATTATACCCTTATAAAATTTATGAGAATTAGGTAAAGATACACACTTGGGAAATGTTTATCTGATAATTGAATCCTAGAATGTAACAGAAACATGGAACAACACTAAGCCAATAATGGAAATAAAATTGGAAATTCAGAATGGGATTAAAACATGGAGTTTCCAGAATATTTTGCTTCAGAAGTATCCATAAAATATAGGTTTAAGGCTGGGCATGGTGGCTCACGCCTGTCATATCAGAACTTTGGGAGGCCAAGGTTGGTGAATCATGAGGTGAGGAGTTCGAGGACAGCCTGGCTAACATGGTGAAACCCCATTTCTACTAAAAATACAAAAAAATTAGCTGGGTATAGTGGCGGGTGCCTGTAATCCCAGCTACTTAAGAGGCTGAGACAGGAGAATCGCTTGAACCTAGGAGGCGGATGTTGCACTGAGCTGACATCACGCCATTGCACACCAGCCTGGAGGACGAGAGCAAAACTCCGTTCAAACACACACACACGTATGTGTATATATATATGGATGGATGGATACATGTTTAAACTTCACCATTGGCATGAGGAATTTCCTGATTCCATCAGAACAACCACACATGGCTTTTTCAATTCTTAGTGTGCACGTGTCACTCACAGGCCACTTTTTCATCCTGTAATTACAGCTCTTCCTGCATGTTTTATTGTCCTTACTCTTTATAAACTATGTAAATGGAAGAGTTCTTTGCGGAAAAAAATTTTCTGCAGTGTCTAACATTGTGCCTTTATGTGATAAACATTTATGTACAATTTTCAATTTAATTAATGAGAAGATGCTGTTTAAAAAGGT
This sequence comes from Colobus angolensis palliatus, assembly GCF_000951035.1. Classification (NCBI taxonomy): domain Eukaryota; kingdom Metazoa; phylum Chordata; class Mammalia; order Primates; family Cercopithecidae; genus Colobus; species Colobus angolensis. Next base: position 4,522,653 of record NW_012114766.1, on the reverse strand, counting down.
TAATCATTGTAATTAAATGTATTGATTTAATATTTTTCCACATGGTAGTTTTCACGTGATGATTTCAAACTAATGATCTAGTAAAAATGTGTCTTGTATAATGCCCCCATTTCTGCTTGTAAAGATAGGGTTTTTTTTTTTCTTGTTTTTTCTTTTTTTGAGATGAATCCTAGCTCTGTCACCCAGGCTAGAGTGCGGTGGAACGATCTGAGCTCATTGCAGTCTCCTCCTCCCAGGTTCAAGCAATTATCCTGCCTCAGCCTCCTGAGTAGCGGGGATTACAGGCACCCGCCACCACGCCCAACTAACTTCTCTATTTTTAGTAGAGATGGGGTTTCCCTATGCTGGCCAGGCTGATCTTGAACTCCTGACTTCGTAAACCACCCGCCTCAGCCTCCCAAAGTTCTGGGATTACAAGCATGAGCCACCGTGCCTGGTCAATTTTTTGTGGTTTTAGCAGAGACTGGGTTTCACCGTCTCTATCTCCTGACCT
>NW_012114766.1:4504836-4516153 GCF_000951035.1 Colobus angolensis palliatus | reverse complement strand
CAAAAAAACTCTTATCAGCTTATCATAAGATGTGGGGACTTTGAGTATAAATTACAAATGCTAGAAGCAGCCCTGAGCTAAATTGGGGGCACTTGCACAGTCAACGTTTTCATATACATTGATGAGTACACAATTCTAAAGCCAAATCTTGCGTCCACCAAATACACCATCCCTGAAAGTCCAAAATACACGTAGAAACCAGACCCAGCTAATGTTTCTCTGGCCATCCAGTGTCATGATTGCACGGAGGCTTGTTTCCTAGGACTTGATACATTTACCATATAATTAGTTATTAAGTATGTATTCACTTGAGGTCTGCTATGTGCCAGGGAAAATGCAAGGCCAAGGATTGCAGCTCAAAATCGGGCATCTTTTTTATTCTCAAAGAGTGTTCAGTCAAGGATAGGTGGATTAAGGAATCAAACAGGGTGCCCATGAAAACACTGTTAGGCTGCAGGGGTACTTTGAAGGGGCAGTTTGTCCTGTCTTAGCGTTCAGGAGAGGCTTTCACAGAGAAAGTGAAGTGTTGAGGCGTGAAGAGTAAGACTTACCTGGGGAAGAAGAGATACTGGATCCTGCCTGAGGAAAAAGCAATTTCACACCCAGAGGAAAGATGCCATGGGCCACCCTGGAGCCTGTGGATGGGCTGTGGATGGCAAGGTGGGTGTTGTGGTGGCACAGGAAGGAGGAAGGAGGGGAGTACACTTGGAGCTGGGAGCCCGGTGGGTTCCTGAGAGCAAAGTGTCCAAGAAGATGCCCCCTGCTTGAGGGGTTGCAAAGAAATGTGCCACAGGTTTAGAAGGTAATTCTGAAATAAGCTCTCCTAAATATTTTGGGACATCATTATTGAAATAATTCTAGTCTCCCAAGAGGGCAGTTATGAATTCAGCCCACCTGAAGAGCTTAACAGACTGCTAAGTGAATTTTTTCCTTTCTTACATTGTATGTCTGACTTTGATACATTTAAAAGAAAATCTCACTTCAATGAATGTATTAAAAATCATTGCAAAATACCCAAGGTAACATTACAGAAGATTAGCATATAGTATATGCATTATATATATACATTTATATATATGCATATACAAATTATCATATAATCATTTTTGGCCTGTTCATAATCAAAGGAATATTAAAGAAATAAAAATTCAAGATTGAGTATCTGTCACCATGGATATAGCACACTGCGTTCATTGAATTAGAAAACTTAGGTGAAAGCTGGAGGATTTCTACATACATAAATCTAAATAATCATCATATTCCTGGAAAAAGTATTTAATCATAACTGGAGTGTGTGACTAAAACATTTGTGGAAATGTATGTGAAATTAAAATAGGTTTTAAGTATTAATATTTAAATTATTTTGGTAGATAGCTTAATATCACTTGAATTAGGATACATATAGATATTAACATATATTTCTGAATATTTAAATTTTAGAAAGTGATTATCAGACTTATCTACTTATGACTGAAGGCAATTATTTTATATTTTGTTCATTTATCCAAAAATATTTAATAAATACTGTATATATAAGGAGATACTGGATGGACAGTAACCCAACACCACACCCCACCTCCTGCCAGAAAAAGGTCAGAGGTCGTCCTTGCTCTCTTGATGTAATAGGAGAGAGTTATTTATTAGAAAATGTATGTGAAAAAATATATACCTTCCAGCCAGGCAAAGGACTATGAAGGAAAAACTACAAGAGGATTTTTTTGCAAGAGGAGGTAATCTAGTCTGGGGAGTGGGACAGGGGAAGGTCTTGGTCAAATGCTTCTGACTCTCCTCTGAAGAGTGGGCAGGAGAGAAGCTAGGATAAAAGAAAAGAATGAGAGGAGAATCCAGGCAATGCCTCATGGCAAGAGGAGGCCTTGCGCTTTTGTAGAGGAACTAGAAGAGTGCCTGGAATTCTGAAGGTGAGCTGGAGAGTGGAATATTGCAGCCTAGAGAGCTGAGACAGCTTAGTGCACACAACTTGAGGGTCCTGCATACTTTCTGCAACGATTCTAAGAGGGATAGGCTAGCAATAAAGAGGAGGTTGAATGGTCAATTATGCTGGCATGTGGAGAACGGGTGAGAGAAGAGTGGATGTTGAAAGATAATGCAGTAAATAATTGCAATTTTCCCCCCAAGCGATCGTGGCAGTTTGGACTGAGGATGTGTTGGTGGAGGTGGATTTAGGAGTTTGATTTGGGGATGTGCTGTGGGATTGTTTGATTTACACTGGAACGATCACAACAGCTGTCACAGGGAGAATGAATGACAGAGAGCAAGTTTGTAAGTCGTTAGAAGGCGACTGAGATGATCTAGTCTAAAGACATTGCCGACCTTGAACTGGCTTGTCATTGCCAGAGATGATGCCAACAGTTGTTGGTAAGTGCTTGTGGAGTATGAGAGAAGAAAATCAGGAATACTTCTCTTGGTCATGTAAATTTATTAACATATTTTAAATCTTTCAAAATGTAGCCTGTATTTAGGCAATTTTATTCTATTTTATAGTCAAGGGGAACTGGAGTTGAAATGCACTGAACCACATGTCTACCATATCATCATGAATTCACAGTGGACACAGCTTTCTGTCTGAAAGTCAGTTTGATGGCAAAAGAGGTGCTCTCCCTTCTGCACTCTGGTGACACCTCCAGAGGATACCTGCGTTATTCCTTTTCTTCAGAGAAATAAATGAGGCCGGATGTTACACAGACAGTGTGTAGTGGAAATGGTTTTACAACCCAGGACTTAAATTTCTAAAATCCACCTTCCTTTTCATCCCTCAGCTTTAATAAAACTGTGACCTGTTATTGCCACTTTACAGAATCACATTATTGCATAAAAGGGACAGGGACACCAGTCATTTATGAAAATAATGAGAATGATCTCCACCTTTTAATTGTAAAAGGAGACAGTAACTGTATTTTTAGGAGAGTGATAGTAACCTTGGAAGAGGTCAAGTGAAAAGATACAGTTCTTGGTCACATTGCTATAGAGACAGCAAAAATACTTATTAAATGAAAGAATGAACTATGCATCTTACATGTTAATGCATTTTGGCTGGATTCTATTTTATAGTAAATTACACGTATACTTTTAAAAAACCTTGTTTTCCAGGGACCCTTTCTCCTTTTATTTACTGAGGAAGCACAGTATTAAAACAGAATTTCACTTTAATTTTATAGAGGTCATTAGGACTAGTTCTTGATCCAGTAGATACTAAGACAAAATTACATGTGTGTATGTTATTCTTTCACAAAGAAAAGCTGTTTAAATTCTGAACTAAGAAGCACTTGAATAGTGAAACTTTTTGTTGTTTTAGTTTTGTTTTGATACTGGATGGCAAATGCAGAAACTACAAATGTTGCTCTCATTGTGATTCATCAGTATACCTCATGATAAAGGTGTGTGTCTGTGGTTTTGAAAAGAAGACAGTTTTCCCCACATATGTGGAAGAGAGTGTACAGCTAATTCACAAATTCAGAATTCTTTGACTGTCTCCCAGTAATGTATTCATGGACACATAAATTGAGACACACAAGGCAGTTGGAACTCAGCAAGATGGCCAAATAGCAACAGCTCTGGTCTGCAGCTCCCAGTGAGACCAATGCAGAAGGTGGGTGATTTCTGCATTTCCCACTGAGGTGCCCGGATCATCTCATTGGGACTGGTTAGAAAGTGGGTACAGCCTACAGAGGGCAAGCAGAAGCAGAGTGGGGCGTTGCATCACCGGGGAAGTGCAAGGGGTCGGGGGAGCCCATCCCCTAGCCAAGGGAAGCCACGAAGGACTAAAGCATTGAGGGATGATGCAATCCGACCAAGATAATATGCTTTCCTCATGGTTCTTGCACCCAACAAACCAGGAAATTCCCTCAGATGCCTACACCACCAGGACCCTGGGTTTCGAGCACAAAACTAGGCAGCTGTTCAGACAGACACCCAGCTAGCTGCAGGAGGGTTTTTTGGGCCCCAGTAGCTCCTGGAACCCCAACAGACAGAACTGTTCACTCCCCTGGAAAGGGGGTTGAAGCCAGGGAGCCAAGTGGTCTTGGTCAGCAGGTCCCACCCCCATGGAACCCAGCAAACTAAGATTCACTGGCTGGAAAATTCTGGCTGCAGCTCGGCAGTCTGAAGTTGACCTGGGGTGCTTGAGCTTGGTGGAGGGAGGGCTGTCTGCCATTACTGAGGCTTGAGTAGATGGTTTCCCCCTCACAGTGTAAACAAAGCTGCCCGGAAGTTTGAACTGGGTGGAACCCACCACAGCACGGCAAACCCACTGTAGCCAGACTGCTTCTGTAGATTCCTCCTCCCTGGGCAGGTCATCCGTGAAAGAAAGGCAGCAGCCCCAGTGAGCAGCTTACAGATAAAACTCCCATCTCCCTAGGACACAGCACTTGGGGGAAGGGGTGCCTGTGGGCACAGCTTCAGCAGACCTAACTCTTTCTGCCTGCTTGCTCTGAAGAGAGAAGTGGATCTCCTAGCACAGCACTCAAGCTCTGCTAAGGGAAAGACTGTCCCCTTAAGTGGGACCCTGACCCCATACCTCCTGACTGGGAGACACCTCCCAGCAGAGGTTGACAGACACTTCATACAGGAGAGCTCCGGATGGCATCTGGCAGGTGCCCTCTGGGACGAAGCTTCCTGAGGAAGGCACAGGCAGCAATCTTTGCTGTTCTGCAGTCTCCACTGGTCATTCCCCAGGAAACAGTCTGGAGTGAACCGCCAGCAAACTCCAGCAGACCTGCAGAAGAGGGGCCTGACTGTTACAAGGAAAACTAACAAGCAGAAAGGAATAGCATCAACATCAACAAAAAGGATGCCTGTGCAAAAATTCTATTCAAAGGTCATCAGCATAAAAGATCCAAGGTAGCTATATCCACAAAGATGTGGAAAAATCAGCACAAAAATGCTGAAAATTCCAAAAACCAGAATGCCTCTTCTCCTCCAAAGGATCACAACTCCTTGCCAGCAAGGAAACACAACTGGACAGATGATGAGTTTGATGAATTGACAGAAGTAGGCTTCAGAAGGTGGGTAATAACAAACTCCTCTGAGCTAAGGGAGCATGTTCTAACCCAGTGCAAGGAAGCTAAGAACCTTGATAAAAGATTACAGGAACTGCTAACTAGAATAAGCAGTTTAGAGAAGAATATAAATGACCTGATGGAGCTGAAAAACACAGCACAAGAGCTTCATGAAGCATACACAGGTATCAATAGCCAAATCAATCAAGTGGAAGAAAGGATATCAGAGGTTGAAGATCACCTTAATGAAATAAAGCATGAAGATAAGATTCGAGAAAAACAAATGAAAGGAACAAATAAAGCTTCCAAGAAATATGGGACTATGTGAAAAGACGAAATCTACGTCTGATTGGTGTACCTGAAAGTGACGGGAAGAATGGAGCCAAGTTTGAAAACACTCATAAGGATATTATCCAGGAGATCTTCCTCAATCTAGCAAGAAAGGCCAACATTCAAATTCAGGAAATGCAGAGAACACCACTAAGATATTCCTTGAGAAGAGCAACCCCAAGACACATAATTGTCATATTCACCAAGGTTGAAACAAAGGAAAAATGTTAAGGGCAGCCAGAGAGAAAGGTTGGGTTATCCACAAAGGGAAGCCCATCAGACTAACAGCGGTTGTCTCTGCAGAAACCCTACAAGCCAGAAGACAGTGGGGGCCAATATTCAACATCCTTAAAGAAAAGAATTTTCAGCCCAGAATTTCATATCCAGCCAAACTAAGCTTCATAAGCGAAGGATAAATAAACTCCTTTATAGAAAAGCAAATGTTGGGGGATTTTGTCACCACCAGGCCTGCCTTACAAGAGTTCCTGAAGGAAGCACTAAATATGGAAAGAAAAAACTGGTACCAGCCACTTCTCAAACATACCAAAATATAAAGGCCAATGACACTATTAAGAAACTGCATCAACTAATGTGCAAAATAACCAGATAGCACCGTGATGACAGGATCAAATTCACACATAACAATGTTAACCTTAAATGTCAACGGGCTAAATGCCCCAATTAAAAGATACAGACTGGCAAATTGGATAAAGAGTCAAGACCCATCAGTGTGCTGTATTCAAGAGACTCATCTCATGGGCAAAGACACACATAGGCTCAAAATAAAGCATTGGAGGAATATTTACCAAGTAAATGGAAAGCAAAAAAATAGCATGGGTTGCAATGCTAGTGTCTGATAAAACAGACCAGACTTTAAACCAACAAAGATCAAAAAAGACAAAGAAGGGCATTAGATAATCATAAAGGGATCAATGCAAGAAGAAGAGTTAACAATCCTAAATATACATGCACCCAATATAGGAGCACCCAGATTCATAAAGCAAGTTCTTAGATACCTACAAAGAGACTTAGGCTCCCACTTGATAATAGTGGGAGACTTTAACACCCCACTGTCAATACTAGACAGATCAATGAGACAGAAAATTAACAAGGATATTCAGGACTTGAACTCAGAGGACCTAATAGATATCTACAGAACTCTTCACCTCAAATTAACAGAATTTACATTCTTCTCAGCACCACACAGCACTTATTCTAAAATTGACCACATAATTGGAAGTAAAACGCTACTCAGCAAATGTAAAGGAACAGAAATCAGTCTCTCAGACCACAGTGCAATCAAATTAGAAATCATGATTAAGAAACTCACTCAAAAGCACACCAACTACATGGAAACTGAATAACCTGCTCCTAAATTACCATGGGTAAATAATGAAATTAAGGCAGAAATAAATAAGTTCTTTGAAACCGATGAGAACAAAGATACAATGTACCAGAATCTCTGGGACACAGCTAAAGCAGTGTTCAGGGGGAAATTTATAGTGCTAAATTATCCCATGAGAAAGCAGGAAAGATCTAAAATTGATGCCCTAACATCACAACTGAAAGAACTATAGAAGCAAGAGCAAACAAATTCAAAACCTAACAGAAGACAAGAAATAATTAAGATCAGAGCAGAACTGAAGGAGATAGAGACATGAAAATCCCTTCAAAAAATGAATCCAGGAGCTGATTTTTCGAAAGGATTAACAAATTGATAGACCACTAGCCAGACTAATAAGAGAGAAGAATCAAATAGACACAATAAAATCATGAAAAATGGGATATCACCACCAATCTCACAGAAATACAAACTACCACCACAGAATACTATAAGCATCTCTACACAAATAAACTAGAAAATCTAGAAGAAATGGAAAAATTCCTGGACAGACACACACCCTCCCAAGACTAAACCAGGAAGAAGTCATATCCCTGAATAGACCAATAACAAGTTCTGAAATTGACAGTGATTAATAGCCTACCAAACAATAAGAGACCAGGACCAGACAGATTCACAGCCGAATTCCACAAGAGGTACAAAGAGATGGTACCATTCCTTCTGAAACTATTCCAAACAACAGAAAAAGAGGGACTCCTCCCTAACCCATTTTATGAGGCAAGCATCATCCTGATATCAAAACCTGGCAGAGACACAACAAAAAAAGAGAAGTTCAGGTCAACAGGCCGAATATCCCTTATGAACATCGATGTGAAAATCTTCAGTAAAATACTGGCAAATCAAATCCAGCAGCACATCATAAAACTTATCCAACATGACCAAGTGAGCTTCATCCCTGGGATGCAAGGCTAGTTCCAAATATGCAAATCAAGAGATGTAATCCATCACATCAACAGAACCAGTGACAAAAACCACATAATTATCCCAATAGATGCAGAAAAGGCCTTCAATAAAATTCAACATCCCTTCATGCTGAAAACATTCAAAAAGCTAGGTATTAATGGAACATATGTCAAAATAATAAGAGCTATTTATGACAAACCCACAGCCAATATCATACAGAATGATTAAAAGCTGGAAGTATTCCCTTCAAAAACTGGTACAAGATGGGGATGCCCTCTCTCACCACTCCTATTCAACATAGTGTTGGAAGTTCTGGCCAGGGCAATCAGGCAAGAGAAATAAATAAAGGATATTCAATTAGGAAGAGAGGAAGTCAAATTGCCTCTGTTTGCAGATGACATGATTGTATATTTAGAAAACCCCATCGTCTCAGCCCAAAAAGTCCTTAAGCTGATAAGCAACTTCAGCAAAGTCTCAGGATACAAAATCGATGTGCAGAAATCACAAGCTTTCCTATACACCAATAATAGACAAACAGCCAAATAGGGAGTTAATTCCCACTTGCAAGTGCTACAAAGAGAATAAAACACCTAGGAATACAACTTACAAGTGATGTGAAGGACCTCTTCAAGGAGAACTACAAATCACTGCTCAAGGAAATAAGAGCAGACACAAACAAATGGAAAAAAAAAATGCCATGCTCATGGATAGAAAGAATTAATATTGTGAAAATGGCCATACTGCCCAAAGTAATATATAGATTCGATGCTATTCCCATCAAGCTACCACTGACTTTGTTCACAGGATTAGAAAAAACTAAAGTTCATATGGAACCAAAAAAGAGCCCATGTAGCCAAGACAATCCTAAGCAAAAAGAACAAAGCTGGAGGCATCATGCTACCTGACTTCAAACTATATTACAAGACAAGAGTAACTGAAACAGCGTGGTACTGGTACCAAAACAGATATATAGACCGATAGAACAGAACAGAGGCCTTAGAAATAACACCACACATCTGAAACCATCTGATCTTTGACAAACCTGATGCAAACAAGAAATGGGGAAAGGATTCCCTGTTTAATAAAGATGTTGAGAAAACTGGCTAGCCATATGCGGAAAACTGAAACTGGATCCATTCCTTACACCTTATACAAAAATTAACTCAAGATGGATTAAAGACTTAAGTGTAAGACCTAAAACCATAAAAACCCTAGAAGAAAACCTAAGCAATAACATTCAGAATATAGGCATGGGGAAAGATTTCATGACTAAAACACCAAAAGAAATGGCAACAAAAGCCAGAACTGACAGATGGAATCTAATTAAAATAAAGAGCTTCTGCACAGCAAAATAAAACAAAATGCAGTGATCAGGCAACCTACAGAATGAGAGAAAATTTTTGCAATCTATCCATCTGACAAGGGGCTAATATCCAGAATCTATATGGAACTTAGCGAAGGATATGAACAGACACTTCACAAAAGAAGACATTTATGCTGCCAAAAACATATGAAAAAAGCCCATCATCACTAGTCATTAGAGAAATGCAAATCAAAACCACAATGAGATACCATCTCACACCAGTTAGAATGGCCATCGTTAAAAAGTCAGGAAACAACAGATGCTGTAGAGGCTGTGGAGGATTAGGAACGCTTTTACACTGTTGGTGGGAGTGTAAATTAGTTCAACCATTGTGGAAGACAGCGTGGCAATTCCTTAAGGATCTAGAACCAGAAATACCATTTGACCCAGCAATCCCTTTACTGGGTACATACCCAAAATGTTATAAATCATTCTGTTATGAAGACGCATGCACACATATGTGTATTGGAGCACCATTTAGTATAGAAAAGCCTTGGAATCAACCCAAATGCCCATCAGTGATAGACTGAATAAAGAAAATGTGGCATAGATACACCATGGAATACTACGCAGCCATGAAAAAGAATGAGTTCATGTTGTTTGTGAAGACATAGATGAAGCTGGAAACCATCATTCTCAGAACACTAATGCAGAAACAGGAAACCAAACACTGCATGTTCTCACTCATAAGTGGGAGTTGAACAATGAGAACACATGGACATAGGGAGGAGAACATCACAGACAGGGGCCTGTTGGTGGGTGGAGATAAGGGGAGGGATAGCATCAGGAGAAATACCTAATGTAAATGACGTGTTGATGGGTAGAGCAAACATGTATACCTATGTACCAAACCTGCACGTTCTGCCCATGTATCCCATAACGTACAGTATATTTTTAAAAAGACATACAGAGCATCTTATATGTGAACATGCTTTTGAATATGAGTATTTTATTTTTATTCTTGCATTAACCAAGCATTCACATTTTACAGTATCAGTCAACATGCAATAAGCGCATTTTAGAATGGTCTGTGACCCAGCCTGTGGAAATCACTGATACTCAAAGTTAAATAACAGTCCTTGTGCTGTAAGAATTGCTGTTAGGTAGACAGAAAGTGCAATTTCAGGTCATTGAATAATTGAACTCATTAAAAAATAAGAAGACTAAATATTCTTACTAAGCATGCTTATGTAGAGTCTGAATTAATGGGAAATGTTCATTAGCTCATGCTGCCTCACTCTTTTTTTCCTTTCTGGTATATGATAATTTTATGACCAGCAATATTTTGATATAAGTACAATGTAGATCACATATATCATTAACATTAGAATCCGCCCAGCTAAAATGTATTATGAAAATCAGCATCTGGGCAGAAGAACCTTCAACCTTTATTGGGAGAAAGGAGGAGCATCATCTCACAATAATTGCACGGAGCACTGTTTCTGTGGGGTTTTAAAAGCTCAATTTAGTGACTAATTCAGACACTTAATGAAGAAATAAAGGTCTATCTTAACAGTCTACCTGTAATTTCTAAGTTGGAGTGGGAAGAAGTAGTACATTGGAATTGCTCTTTTCTTCCTCCTTCCAAGAAAAGACACGAGGTAGGGAAAAAATGCCATTTGTTATTGTTCTCTCCACAGCTGCACCATTGTGTCTAATTCCTGGTGCAACAAAGGTCTCTTCCAAGTGCATATTTAACTTGTTCTTGTTTGTTTTGCTTACTTGTAGTAAACATTATCGGGTTTTACCAGCTCTGAGAAATAACACAATCATTACAATTGTAGTGAATAAAACCATTCATTCACTCACTTACATTCAATCCCTGCTATTCAGTGCTCTGTGACATAAACCGAATAAATGCTGCCGTAAAAGTAATGTTGGAAACATTCATGGAATAGTCTGAGTAGGGCTATGATGCTGTGATTTACTTTCAAAGCCGTATATTTTAAAATACAGATTAATAATTTTAAGCTATTTATAGAAGCCCCCTTTTCAAATACTTGTACGTAGGATGCCAGTTAGGACCTTGAAAAATGCATACAGGATTTCACTGGAGAAAGTGATATTTTCTCCAGAGCTTGCTCAAGTCTCGATTTCCTAGAGTTACTGTAAAGTTTTAGTTCATCCTAAATTGACTTTTTCTCATTCTTGGAAAACGTTCAGCCAAGTCAATATTATTTAAAGATAAGGTTGAGCTATATCTTCATACAATAAGGCCCAGATAACTTTGCTGAAATAATTTGCAAACAATTTATTCATTAAAATAAATTTTGTTATATAAAGTGCACATTCTAACTAAAATAT
>NW_012114766.1:4503198-4504786 GCF_000951035.1 Colobus angolensis palliatus | reverse complement strand
GATTTACTTTCAAAGCCGTATATTTTAAAATACAGATTAATAATTTTAAGCTATTTATAGAAGCCCCCTTTTCAAATACTTGTACGTAGGATGCCAGTTAGGACCTTGAAAAATGCATACAGGATTTCATTGGAGAAAGTGATATTTTCTCCAGAGCTTGCTCAAGTCTCGATTTCCTAGAGTTACTGTAAAGTTTTAGTTCATCCTAAATTGACCTTTTCTCATTCTTGGAAAACGTTCAGCCAAGTCAATATTATTTAAAGATAAGGTTGAGCTATATCTTCATACAATAAGGCCCAGATAACTTTGCTGAAATAATTTGCAAACAATTTATTCATTAAAATAAATTTTGTTATATAAAGTGCACATTCTAACTAAAATATCTGAAAACGTTTGTATGTATATATCCCAAAATTATAATGCTAAAACTAAATTTCTTATAAAATATTCCATTTTCATGGACTCTTGTCATACGTTTAATAATGACCCATTGGTTTTCCTTTGTATTTCCTTAATTTATTTTGTTAATAGCTTTCTAGATGGTGCCAGTTCCAGTGTTTTAGTGAAATTTTCATAGCTACATTGTTGAATGTATACATTTTGACTAGAATGGTCTATTGTAGATGGATCAATCACATCATTTAGTGCTGATAGCAAGTTGTATTCTTATCTTCACATCATGTGATGTATATTCCTGGAAAGTACAATTCTGGATAACTGCATTGAGGGAAGAATAGAGTTAATACATCTCATAGGCATAATACCTTATGAGAGGTTTCCCTAAATCCTTGTTATATGTAAAATGGAATTAATAAACAATAGTTCAATGGACCCAAATATAGCTTATACTGAGAATAATAGGAAACATTAAATGGAAATAATTTTTCACTCATTGAAACAAAAGTATTATTTCTGTAAGGAAAATTTAATATTTCTTTCAACAGAAGAAGAAAATCTGGAATTATTAAATTAGTTTAAAATATATATATACATTTTAATTTAAAAAATTAGTTAAAAAACATATATATATGTATTTTTAAGGTGGAGTCTTGCCCTGTCACCCAGGCTGGAGTGCAATGGCACAATCTCAACTCACTGCAACCTCTGCCTCCTGGGTTAAAACGATTCTCCTGCCTCAGCCTCCTGAATAGCTGGGATTACAGGCACCTGCCACCACGCCCAGCTAACATTTTTTATTTTTTGTAGAGACAGGGTTTCATCATGTTGGCCAGGCTTGTCTGAGATCCCTGACCTTGTGATCTGCCCGCCTCGGCCTCCTAAGGTGCTGGGATTACAGGTGTGAGCCACTGTGCCTGGCCCAAAATCTATATTATACTTGAAAAATTTGCTATTGAATTACTTCACTGCAATGTAAAATGAAGAGGTAAGTGTGGGCATACCACAGCTGCACATTGGCTTGTTACAAGCCATTTTTAGGCAGACTGGTTAGCCATCACTGCCTAAGACTGATGTAGAAATTTACAGAGTTATATTTGTTCACTCAATATTCTGCACAAGTACAGTGAATGAGGCATTCTTAATCCAATTTCCCTTGAAGTTATTACATAGGATATAAATAAGAAAAGCT
>NW_012114766.1:4481435-4503148 GCF_000951035.1 Colobus angolensis palliatus | reverse complement strand
TCACTGCAACCTCTGCCTCCTGGGTTAAAGCGATTCTCCTGCCTCAGCCTCCTGAATAGCTGGGATTACAGGCACCTGCCACCACGCCCAGCTAACATTTTTTATTTTTTGTAGAGACAGGGTTTCATCATGTTGGCCAGGCTTGTCTGAGATCCCTGACCTTGTGATCTGCCCGCCTCGGCCTCCTAAGGTGCTGGGATTACAGGTGTGAGCCACTGTGCCTGGCCCAAAATCTATATTATACTTGAAAAATTTGCTATTGAATTACTTCACTGCAATGTAAAATGAAGAGGTAAGTGTGGGCATACCACAGCTGCACATTGGCTTGTTACAAGCCATTTTTAGGCAGACTGGTTAGCCATCACTGCCTAAGACTGATGTAGAAATTTACAGAGTTATATTTGTTCACTCAATATTCTGCACAAGTACAGTGAATGAGGCATTCTTAATCCAATTTCCCTTGAAGTTATTACATAGGATATAAATAAGAAAAGCTGTTGTTCTTGTTGTTGTTTTCCACCATTGGAAATAGTCAAATCAGTCTGAGGCAGAGTGATAAGCTGTACTTCTAATAAAAGTCAGAAGGTTCTTGGGTAGAAAGCACTCGGGGAAAGTTTTTCTTCAGTGTTTATCTTAAATCTAGGCCTTGAAATACATTTTGTTGAAGATGACAGACATCATTACAGTAACTCCAGCGGTTCCCCATGCCATGCCACGCCATGCCACGCACATTCTTTATTTTGAGCACAAAAATTCATGACACTAGAAAAGCAGCTATTAACTGTATCATAGAGAAATGGGTGAATTAAGCTACATAAAGAAACAAGAAAGAAAAAACAGCAGCAAAGTAAATGCTGGACCCGTCCCACTGTGACTGAAAAAGCTAAATATTTTAGATTCTAGGTGCTTGTTCTAGTGATTTTTTTGTGATCAAAGTCATTATGTTCCATGTTCAGATCCATCAAAATGCCCTCACAATTATCAGGGTATGCATTCATTTTTAGCCTACTCAGGTACTACAAACTTTAGAATCATCTGCTTCCTGAGAGAAGTGTCAGATGAGTTTATGCGGCAAAACTTAACTGTTACCTGAATTTGCTTACTTTTCTCTGCATTGACGATCAGTATTTATGCTTATAAAATTTGGAATGCTTCTATTTCCAATGTCAAATCACAATTATAATAGATAAACTATGTCATGGACCGAATGTGTGTCCCTGAACCAGGACCAGGCCCCTCGCCAGACACTACATCCTCTGGTACCTTGATCTTGAATTTCCGCTATCCAGAACAGTGAGCAACACGCATTTGTGGTTTCATTCAACCAATCTGTGTTACTTTTCTTATAGCAGCCTCGACTGACAAAAATATATATAAAATGTTATTTGCTAGTATGCTAATTAAAAATTAAGCAGATTTTAAAATTATAAAACTGTTATCTGTGAGGATTTTGTGCTTGTTTTCTTTGTGCATGTCCAAGGGAAGGAAGTGAAGACAAACGTTTGAAAGCTCAACAATGACTTGACTGTTACCTTCTGAATCTTTTATACATGTTCATCTTACAGATTATAAAGATTGGAAGACTATTAACTCATCAATTTCTTTAAAACATGCTTATGACGTACTTAAGATATGCTAGGCGTGTTAGCGAACTGGACTTCCATGAGTTACAACCCCATGGACGTAACTCCCTATTTTCCTGGGAATCAGTAGATGTTCAACAGCTAAAACAATATAAAATATTTAGTCTTCTGCTTTAATTCATTCTGTGGGACTGTGCTACAGAAGGAACATTTTTAATAAAATGACACTTCTTTTGTTACTTCCCAACACAAAGTCTCCTGGGCAGATATCCTAGATGTTCTTATACTTAGTAACATTGAGGACAGGGCCACCCATTCAAAAGCTTGCATGGATGTTAATATGTCAACAGGTCACATATGCTACAGTTTCAATTTGCATATTACAGAAGGAGGAATTTCCGTTAAGTTTTGTAACATGTAAAGCTTTACATCACTCTTAGGTTTTATGTTTCAAGGAAGGGAGGTTTTAATTGTTTTAAAGAGATGTGTCATTGTGTTTAACTCATTTATAAGGAAAGCACTACTGTTGGAGGGAAGATGTGTGGTAAGAAGTGTCAGCCTGTGGGGCAGGGCAGGCATAGCCAGCACAGGTGTACTGAACAGGAGAGCCTATGCCTTGGCATTGTTGTATGTGAGATGATCATTGTTTTCTTTCTTTCTTTCTTTCTTTTTTGAGATGCTCTGTTATCCAGGCTGGAGTGCAGTGGTGCAATCTCAGCTCACTGCAAGCTCTGCCTCCCAGGTTCGCGCGATTCTCCTGCCTCAGCCTCCTGAGTAGCTGGGACTACAGGTGCCCGCCACCGCGCCCGGCTAATTTTTTTATTTTTGTATTTTTAGCAGAGATGGAGTTTCACTGTGTTAGCCAGGATGGTCTCGATCTCCTGACCTCGTGATCTGCCTGCCTCGGCCTCCCTAAGTGCTGGGATTACAGACGTGAGCCACTGTGCCCAGTCCATTGTATTCATTTTTTAAGAGATTCCAGATACCCAGATTCATATGAGACATCTCCCAAATTTGGAGTTGGTTAATACAAATAAAACGCTGTTTAAAACACCATAGGAATTTTCACAGTGCATGTGAGCACTACCATATTTACAGGACAGACTTGGCCTATCTGTGACAACTTGTGTTTCAGAAAGCAGTTAATTTTTTTTTTTTTTATATAAACGTTTGTTTTTACTATGAAGGAAAGGACATTACTTATTGACACAGATTTTTGTGCACATTTTGGAGGCATTTGAATTCTTCCTGGTATTCTAACATAATAACTGATCTGCTGTATTTACTTATATGATAAACGTTTTAGGATATATATTGTTGACTCTGCTAACAGCCTCCAGCATGCATCTGTCTGAAGGTCAGGGTGGGATTTCTGGCTGATGGTGTTCTGGGCCTGAACACCCAGTGGCGTGACCTGCTCTTGAGTTGGATCTCTGTAGATTCTGACCTTTCTGACGTGTCCCAGGTTTCTGAAATGAAAATTTTTAAAGGTATTATTTCAATAGTCTAGATATGCTCATTTTTGTTCCATTTCATACGTACTTATTTAATAACGAAAGTTATCTTTTCTTACTGACTCCAGGTTTGTTATATGACTGAGAAGATTTCTGATGAAGTCAATCTATACAGTTTGAATTGAATTATAACCTCAATTTCTTCTGATTAGAGAAATAAAATAAACAAATTGGGGGCTAGGTTTATGTCTCAGTCTTTCAGGCTCTGGTACACTTCTTCCATTTCCCATTTCTTGGGGGCCTCCCACTGACCTTGCTTACTCCTGCGTTGCAGCTGGTTGGCGTCTCTGTGCTCGTGTAGTTATGCCTGTGTACTTCCCGTATGGAACACCCATGTGTAGTTTCTTCCAGGACTTAGCTCAAGTGTCTGTTTCTAGTTTCTTTCTGCTGCTTATGCTTCCCTGGATGTTTTCTGCCCTTGATTAGCTATACCTGCTGCTTTTCCTACACTCTTCCCTGCTCTATCAGGGAACATGCTTCCATCTTCTTTATGTAGATGACATCTCTTTGCAGACTGTATTGAATATGTGTGGCCTTCCTTTTTTATTTATTTACTTTTTGTGATTTTAAAGCTTCCTTAATTTTCTTTGTTTACTGGATGGACATGGTGAGGGAATGGCAATGTCTACAACCCTGTCCTTTGTGGATGAACTGCTTTGGCTGAGATTCTGTCTTCATTACATATGCACTGTGTGGCTTTGAACAAGTCACTGTGTTTCTCTGGGTCTCCATCCCTTCAGAAGTAAACAGACATGATCATAACCTCTGCCTTATCAAGTCAAATGAGAGAACAGAGGTAAAGTGTCTGCAAAATAATAAGCATTCAATGATAGAGCTCATTCATGGCTCACTGCAGCCTCAATCTCCTGGGCTCAACGGATCCTCCCACTTCAGCCTCCTGAGTGGCTGGGACTACAGGTCCATGCCACCATGGCTGTTTAATTTTTCTATCCTTTGATAGAGACAAGGTTTCATCATGTTGCCCAGGCTGGTCCTGAACTCCTGGGCTCAAGTGATTCACCTGCATCAGCCTACCAAAGTCCTGAGATGACAGGCTTGAGCCACTGTGCCTGGCCAGAATTTTTTTTTTTTTTTTGCGACAGAGTCTCGTTCTGTCACCAGGCTGGAGTGCAGTGGCGATCTCGACTCACTGTAACCTCCACCTCCTGAGTTCAAGCGATTCCCCTGCCTTAGCCTCCCAAGTAGCTGGGATTACAGGCACATGCCAACATGCCTGACTAATTTTTTTTTTTTTTTTGTACTTTAGTAGAGACGGGGTTTTACCATGTTGGCCAGAATGGTCTTGATCTCCTGACCTCACGATCTCACCCACCTTGGCCTCCCAAAGTGCTGGAATTACAGGCTTGAGCCACTGCACCTGGTCAATGTATTCATTTAATAATATTTAATTATTAAATCATCATTTGTAATTCCTGTGAATTGGTATGGGTGGAATGTATACCACACACAAAGCACTGTGTAAGACACATTTAGAACAGTGGAAGACTTAATCTTCGTCCATAGAAAATGTAATAGAGAAAACAGATCTTTGATATGTGAACCTGTTTGAGTCCTATGAGAAAGAGACACCACTATGGGATTTGATGTCTGAGAGATTTGCTGGTGAACATCTCTTGTGAAGGACAGAAGTGGAACAGAAAGGAGTCATTAGGAAGTCTTCCGGCTGCAGTGCAGGTGTAGCACTCTGAAGAACAGGGAGAAGGAATGATGGGAACAGAAGAGTCTCAAAGCATGGTGTTGTTGACGAACAAAAAATGAAATCCTGCTTATAAAGAATTAAAGTTTGTTTTATTCAGAAGTCTTATTGAGGACTGTAACACGAGGTCTAAACCCTGGGAGAAGACTTTCAGGGAGGCTCTATCAGACTGCTCCAGCACCGTGTTTTAGCTCAGAGTATACATACAGGCAGCAGAGGTTTCCATGCATGCAAAATCATGTCAAAGTTTGGGTGTCAGAGGACATTTGGTTATAGGTTACTGAAATACATATGGTTACAGATTGCAGAAGCATAATTGCTAAGCCCATCAGACGTGATCTTATGTGTAAGAAAAGGCAAGGACTAGGAACATTTATCTTTCAGGAAGAAATACTGTGCCTCAGGCAACACATGTAGGAGACCATGCGCTCTATCCTGTTTTGTCTTCAAAACATCTTTCCAGAGAGCTGCACATCGTCACATAGTCAGGGGCTTTGTGAAATTATGTTGGCAAGAAATGAACAAACATGGCTTCTTAGCTTTGCTGCTGCTGCTGCTTGCAGCCTGGAACTGAGAAAGTGCAGTCAGATGAGTACGGCTTCCTCAGCATATGCTGCTTCCTGGAACAGCTTGGAGTGTGCAGTCACCACCTGGAGGTGGCCCTAGCATGAGACCTCCGTGGATATGCAGTGAAGGACCCCAAGGGTGGCAGGTGGAGGTTGTCAAGTACATTTCTGACCACGGGTTCTCTTGAAGCACAGCCAGGAGGAGCACGTCTTTGACCACCACAGCATGTAATTACAGCGATGGCTGATGTTTTATGATCAGGAAACCCAGGGTCATGAGAAACCCAAGTTACCCAAACAGGCTCTAGAAAATTTTCCTGGAGAAGTGGTGTGAAGTGGAGAATGGCAAAATTAATAGGATTTCACCAAGTGAATATAAGATGATGTGTGTCTCAGGTGGAAAATGCATCAGGATGAATGTTGGCTTGGAGGTGGGTGGCAGGTCTTTGTCCATTGAGGCTTTGTTTATAAAGGCAGAAATCTCATCCAAGAGGGCTCACCCTCAGGAATTACCTCCTACAGTCCCTACATCTCAATCCTATTGCACTGGGGATTGGGTTCCAACATATGAATTTTGGTGGAACAGAAATATTCAGACCATAGCATTGCATAATCCCAGAACTCTATATGACTCATTTTGTGAGATGCGAGAGGGAGGGAGAGGTAGGATGAAAAGTCTGCAAGGGCAAGTCAGGCAAAAGTTTGCAAACCACACTGAGGATTTTGAACTTTGCACAAAGGACAAAGACATTTCTTGGAGGGTTTTAACTTTGAAAACTGTCAGAACGTTATCAGTCTTGTAAGGCTCATTTCAGATATTGATGGGAAGGGATGAGAGAGGAATAAGACTAACTGGAAGAGTTTTGGGTTCAAGCAAGAAGTTATAGTGGCTTGTATTGTTTTAATAGTTTACGTTGGAACAAATTAGATGCATTTCAAATGAACCTTGTTGTATTTATTTATTTCATTTGAATATGTGATTGAGTTGAAGCGTACATGAGTTCCAGGTAGTTCTGCTGGCAAGATAATCCCTTCTGGGTAAGAAAGACCAATTATAAAGGTGATACTGAAGGCTGCGCCTTCATTTTAGCATGTGCACTGGTAACAACTGACTCACTGTGCATGACAGAGCAGGAAGACTGATGGAGCTTCTACACAGCATCTTTACTCCTCAACAATTTTACTGACCTTCAGGTATAGGTTACATAAATATGAATTATTAATAACTTTATTATGTGCTTGGCTATAGAGGTTATAATTGTATACAACATTAGGGTAATTATGTAAGCTCCTATGGATGACTTAAAACGCACACAACAAAAGTGAATATCAGTTTCCAAGAACTTAATATGAACTCTCATCTCTCACCTTTCTAAAGGAATTTTGTCTCTTACTATTCTACTCCGAGGTTATATATTTTAACCACTTCTTTATTAATAAAACCTCCAAATGCCATGCTTCAGTGTATTTGGTGAAATAATATATGAAGATTTTTAAATATATATTTTATAATGTAACCAGAATGTGGAAACAGAAAACTGAAAAATAAATAATCTATAATTCCTCAATTCAACTCTAAACTATCATTATTTACACATTTAAGTTTGGACTTTTATTTTCATTTAAAGTTTATCCAACTTAAGGTCATAAGAGACTACAGACAGCACCTGTTCATAAGTTGACAGTAGAAAGACCAGATCCTGATCATAAGCAAGGGCCTATTTGCATATTTAACGCCAGTAAAGTATAAACCTGCAGCGGTAGAGTTTTCACCGTTCTTAACTGCTCAAATACAAGATGAGGGCTCCAAAGGGGAAATTTGCAAAGAACTTTAAGATGAATGCACAATCAAGAAACAATGCTGCCTTAAGCTAACTCAATCAGGGAAAGTATCAAATATAGGAGCTCAGAAAAAAAAAAAAAATCATGATCAGTTGAAATCTCTGTTTTTTGTTTTGTTTTGATTTTTCTTTTCTTTTTTTTTTATTTTTTGAGATGGAGTCTCACTTTGTTGCCCAGGCTGGAGTGCAGTGGCACAATCTCCATTCACTGCAACCTCCGCCTCCTGGGTTCAAGCAATTCTCCTGCCTCAACCTCCGGAGTAGCTGGGATTACAGGTACCCACCACCATGCTGGGCTGATTTTTTTGTATTTTTAGTAGAGACAGAGTTTCACCATGTTGGCCAGGCTGGTCTCGAACTCCTGACCTCAGGTGATCCACCTGCCTCGGCCTCCCAAAGTGCTGGGATTACAGGTGTGAGCCGTGCATCTGGGTGAAATCTCTATTGTTGATTAGGGACTAGTCTTTGAGCAAGGCACTTGCTTTCGGAATCTTCCTGTCTTAATCTCAGTGTAGTCTCATGAGAATAATTGTACTTACTTGTTATTTTTAAGTCAAACTGCAACCCTCTGTTAAGCTGATTATTAGATTAAAAAAGTAAGTTGTTAGAGTTAAAAAAGATTATTAATTTGAAAAAGAAAGACGTTTTAAGGATGGTGCCTCATAATATAATACCATGGAGAGTTTTAAATCATAAAAAAGTGAAGAATCACGTTGTTAGGTGAAAGTCCTCCAAAAGTATATTTTGTGTGTTTGTGAAAGTGGATATTCACCAGGGTTTCCCTATCTTTACTGACTAAAGTGATAATGGGACACATTACATCACACAGTGCTACCGTTTAGATGTTTTTATAGTTCCTTTTTGCCCACAGATTAACTTCTTATATGATTTTTAAGGTCCTGAGTGTCTGGGCCATAGTAGGTTTTCAGTAAATGTTTGTGGAATTGATTGATTTATCACTAAGTCAGTATGATATAGGGCTTTGTTAGCCTTAGCTCAGTGGTCTGAATTTTGGATCAGTCAAAGGTAGCTGGTCACCATAGTAAAAATAAGGCTACCTTATTATTTACCAGCTTTCTGAATAATAAGCATAACCTTTCTAAGATATGATGAAAAATTAAAAACCAAACGCATCATCTTTACACTATCTGACTCCCATTTCATTTATAAAAAGAGTGTGACTATAAAGCAGAGCTATGAAACGTAATGAGAAATGAAAAGAAATGTAACCTGAATGTGGGGCAGGGAGACTTATGTACCATCTTAATGCTGTCATCACCTTTGAAATTGACCCTTTGCTGTATAGAAATTTATTAATCTGACCTTTTTCCTTCCTTCTTTCCTTCCTTCCTTCCTTCCTTCCTTCTTTCCATCCTTCCTTTCTGGTCTGGGATACTGCTACTCCCCTTTCTCCCCCTCCCCCAAACACACCCACATTTTAAGTATCTTAATACTCTCGTTTTTCTGGCTTCATTCTCACATTGTTAAAGATGTATTTTATTTATCAACTGGTAATATTTCTTCAATAATTTAAATGATAGAATCTATGTGCTTTTAAAAATGTATTTCATCTCCTTTAAAAAAAAAAAAAAACTCCCAGATTTTCAGATGGATTACTATCCTGTGGAGTCTTAGATAATGCTACCAAATTATATCTTGGCATATCAAGACATCTACCAGCTTTTCATTTTCCTCTTTTCAGTTAGAACCTAGTGATTTTCTTTGATATCAATATAGACCAATTTGATGCCTTCAGCTTACAAAGACTAAGAAATTCTAGGAATAGCACTGGGGGTAGCTTTCTGGTGGCAGATTTGAACTCAGTCTCTAATCCATCACCAAATTCTAATTGATGGAGCTAAGCAGGAAAGAAAAGCAAAATTAACCTTTCCAAATCACCCAGGATATGGCAGGGATTGCGTTTTGACAGCATTTTCTAAAGTAGGTTTCATGACCCATAAGCGATTGCTAAAAAATCCTTTATAAAAATTACATTTGAAAAATGTTGCTGAGTTAATCTCAATTTTAGAAATTCAGAATGCACATTAGCTTACATAAAGAAGTGTAAAACAGATATGGGTTGAATCTCACTAATCTGTAATGCTTGGGGCG
This sequence comes from Colobus angolensis palliatus, assembly GCF_000951035.1. Classification (NCBI taxonomy): domain Eukaryota; kingdom Metazoa; phylum Chordata; class Mammalia; order Primates; family Cercopithecidae; genus Colobus; species Colobus angolensis. The sequence continues at coordinate 4,493,815 of NW_012114766.1, read as the reverse complement.
AGAATTATTTCATACATTTTGATTTTGCAGGGAGTTTGGGATAATGGGTTGCACATCCCAGATCCGAAGTGCTCCAGTGAGTGTTGATTTGAGCCTTACGTCAGCACTCAGAAAGTTTTGATTTTTTGTAACATTGTGGATTTCAGATTTTCAACTTTGGGATGCTCATCTTGTGAATATTTTGTGGCAATGTATTTCTACGAATTAACTTACGGAAAAAACTTGTGTTGTTTGCTTTGCACTATTAATATTCTCTCAAACACTGTATGGGAAAAATGAACAAGATTATTTTACCACACACTATTCATTTATTCTTTCCTATTTAGACAAGTAGGTATTATTTTCTTTGTTGTACCGAGAAGGAACTGAGGTTGAGACATAACTCGATTATTTGGGGTGTTGCTCCAGTCTTTCCTCATGAGACTATAGCAAGGAATATGAACACAGTGTGGATGTGATCTGTCCTCTACCCTGGCCTCTCCTTGTAGTCTTGCCAGCTTGCAATGCTCTAAAAATTGTTATACAGTTATTTTTAGACATTTTCATAACCTTAAACATTATTTAAAATTGGTATTATACTCTATTTTACAATTAAAATTTATGAAAATGGTCAAGATTGTTTTTAAAAGAAACATAAAAAGAGTTTTATTTTCCCGGGAGAAATCCTAACTTTTCTGGTATAAAATAAAGTGTGCCTATAATAAAATGTCCTAAATTTGAAAGAATTAATACAAAAATTAGGTCTATACATAGCATACTTATTAAATCTTTATTTTTTTATTATTTTGTTTTTCCATTTGATTCAAACATTCCCTAAGTAAATTTGACAAACTCAAATTTAAACTAAAATAATTATATTTTATTTATATTTAATTCATTGAGTATAATGGAAATACTTAGAGGTTCAAAAATATACTTAGCGATAGAAAAGAAATTTTATATAGAAAAAGAAATTCACCTTCTAAAGTAAGGAACGGTTAAAAAGTTTCTTCATTATTTCACACAATAAAGATACACTTAACTTTTTTTAAAGAAAGTCTTTTCAGTCTTTTAGATGTAATTTTCATATTTTATAACTCTGGCTTAAAGTATATTAAAAGCTAATAGATTTTCTAATTTTCTTTCAATCTCAGTATTATTTCGCATTTGTGAACTGAAATGGAGCTTTCTTATGGTTTCCCTGAAAGAGTGCAGGCTCCTGTGAAAAATCTCGCCCCTGAAGAGTCTTATTCCTCTTCATTGCTGATTGAATTCTACTGACAAAAGCAGCATTTTTATCATGAAGAATTAAACCACTCCGTAGAGATATGACTGGCTGAAACCCAAAGTGAGATATCAGTGATCCTTCCTGCAGGCAATTGTAACAGGAAAAAGGAACTGGGATGCAGATAGAGAGTAGCTAACCAAGTGGTCAGGCAGGAAGGCCAACTTCATCTATTTCAGAATCGCCCCCTGATGTGCAAGGCCCTTGACAACAGGATGTCCAAATCTGGTCTCTGTGCACATGCACAGGAGAGGAAACCCAAATGATCCATGACATTCCCCATCCCTCTCATGTTCCGTCCATTGCCAGGTCCATTTGTTTTTTCCTTCTGAACATCTCCCAAACATGCCACTGCACATATCTCTTTTCTGGCATCTTCCCTGCCCAAACAGCCGTCTCCTCTCGGACTTCTGCAATAACCCATAAGCTGGTCTTCCTGCATTCATTCTTATTCTTACCAGTCTGCCCGCTGAAGTCAGAATCTTTTCAAATGTAAAAGTGATCATATTTCACATGGATTGAAACCTTTTAAAAAGCATCCTATCATTCCTAAAAATAAAGAGCCAAATTCCTGCCATGGCCTACTTGGAATTGTGTGGGCTGGCTGCTCCCAGCATCTCCGAGTCTTACTTGCATGCTCTCCTTCTGGTTCTGTGTTCCTCAGGGGCCCTGGTGGTCCCTCCAGCAGGCCTGACTTACTCCATCCCACAGAAATTCTTTGGTTTTTGTAACCCTCTGCCTGGAAGACAGCATCCCACATCCGTAAACACCGTCATCACCACCTGGGCCTGGCAACCTTCTGTTTATCTTCAGCTTTTAACCCCGTCAGTGCTTACTCAGAAAAGACTGGACTGCCTCAACAGGGAGGGTTGCTGCTGGCTCATGAGTTTCCCTGGTCAATGACTAGCACTCAATAAAGTTCGAATAAATCAATACAACAGTAAAACTTGCAAACCTAATTTTTACATACTTATGATGATTCTTATCACACTGTTTAATATTTATGGTAAATGTTGACTATGGCAATTTAACAAGGTAAAATCAACACATCCAGAGAACAGTGGATGATGTTTAAATGTCACATACAGCTTCACTCTTAACTTCAATACAACTTAACTATTACTCCAGTAACTTCTATAAAGCCACGAATTAAACAGGAAAATTGCTCCAGGTTCTCAAATTATTGCATGAATATTCTAATATTAAAAAGTGACTGTGGCTGGGTGCAGTGGCTCATGCCTGTTATCCCAGCACTTTGGGAGGCTGAGGCAGGTGGATCGCTTGAGGTCAGGATTTCGAGACCAGCGTGGGCAACATGGTGAAACCCTGTCTCTACTAAAAATACAAAAATGAGCCAGGCATCGTGGTGCATGCCTGTAGTCTCAGCTACTCAGGAGGCTGAGGCAGGAGAATCACTTGAACCTGGGAAGCAGAGGTTGCAGTGAGCCGAGATTGCACCACTGCACTCCAGCCTGGGCGACAGAGTGAGACTCTGTCTCAAAAATAATAATAACAATATTGTGATTGTTTCCAGAAGTGACTAATATAATATGTTGAATTTACACAGAATATTGAGAACCTGAAGTTTAGTACTGATAAGACCACAGGGATATAACGTGGAACGCTGGGCGGTTAGATAGCGAAGTCTATTAGGCTTTGGCCCGACTGTCTCATGCCAGCAGACATCGCCCTGATAGGCTAAAGGGAATCCTTCACATTGAGGTCAATTCCAGCTGAACCAGTCATCAGACTTTTTGTGCTTGTTTCAGGCAGCTTGTTTTGGTTTATGCTAACCCAGTCCTATGTCATCCCAGCTAACCCAATCATGTCCCTTGTAAACAGATGATCCAGAAGTCTTCTCATGGCAGACATAGGACTATTACATACGTTACTCTGAGCAGTTAGAAATATTCTGTACACTAATAGCATTGCCATGAGGCACAATTAACATCATTCTAGAATCCTAAAAATAGTGGGAAATGTGCTCAAGATAGTGATGATCTCATTGATGCTTTTCATGCTATGTTAGTGGAGCTAAGTTGGTTTCTCAAGTGCTAGATCAAAAATAATCTAATTTAGAATGTTTAATGTGTTCTTAAATATGACAGTTAAAAAACAAATCACATAAAGAACATCAAAACTCTTTTTAACCAGCCTCTCCCTCCTTTATTTTTGAATAGAATGATTTGCTTTCGTTTGTTTAAAAAAAAAAAATCAGTTTATCATTGCCTATCAGGAGTAATTAATGAAAATAATACACAATGAAGCAGCTTTACCCAGAGCTGATGTATGAAATCTTAGTCTTTGGAGTGAAGTGGAATAAGGAGCTCTTACACTTATGATAGCTGCAAACTCCAGGGTTTAGAGCTGAGTTCCACAGTCACACATGTGAAACATGGGAAAGGGAGGCGGCAACTGAAAACATGTAAAGCAACAGTGAGGTTGTCACAAGGTACGGGGCTCATAGGTACCTAGAAAACTGTCTTTGAAAGAACTAGTTGACCCCTAGACAGTGGTGGTATTTTAACATTTTGAAAATGTGAGCTCATTATTAACGTGCTTCATGTTCTGACTTGGTGAAATGTCACCAAGCAGCCAGCATACATAAACAAGGTCCAAGAGAGCAGAGAGAGATGGGAGGGAAGGCCTGGCCCTTTTGGGGAATAGGAACTTGCCATCTCACCTGTTCCCAGGGAAGAGGTTTAAAAGAAGAGCTTCGCAGCTAGATTTTCACAAGCATCCAGCTAGAGCGTAATTGCAATGGGCTATCCTGTGATGTAGGTGGGGTTAAGTGCGTAAAGCCCTTTACCACACTTCTGAGATGATGGTTCAAACGATACCTGTCTAGTTTCACTTTAAGTGTTAAAGCTTCTGAGCATCTTGTGATGGGGGAATAGACCTGCATCATGAAGATAGATTGCTGGGCTTCGTACCTCAGAAAACAGCTTTCATATTTTTTTTTTTTCCCGCATTGAAACTTACCGTGATTCCAGAAGTCCATTTCGGGTGAACCAGATGCCCAAGATACTGATGCGTCCCAGGGAATGGAGGGCTGACTCCATTAATCTTCTCCAGAGTTCTGGATATATCTGGGCAGAAATTTCCCACCCAGTAAATCTGTTCTTGGTGCCATTTCTCCATTTCTATACCTTCACAATGTTGAACCAATAGGAGGTGGGGATGGATGCAAGACTTTGAGACAGGATTCAGGATTTGAGTAGGCTCTTCTTTAAAGTACACAGAAACCAAAAGTAGGAAAAGAACCTGAGATTTGAGTGTAGGGCTATGCATAAAGTGTCAGGGAAGGATTTTCCCAGGTCCTTCTGCAGCAGAAACACAGCAGATGAGTTACTAACCTTGAAAGGGAGGTGCGCATAAAGACCAAACCGCAGAGAATAGCATGCTTTGTATCTCAAGATTGAAAAACAAATGATGTTCAAAATCCCAATGCATGTTAGATTTTGTGCCTTCTAAGACACTCCATTAATGTCAGTGCTAGCATATGTCAGTTGGTTATTTCATTCAATTGACAGTAAATTGATCAGTAAGTTTGAAATTGAACTGTTAAAGCTACTTCTAGATCTTTTAGGTTGCTAAAGAAAGTGACCAGCTAGGAGCAGTGGCTCATGCCTGTAGTCCCAGCATTTTGGGAGGTCAAGGTGGACATGTTGCTTGAGTCCAGGAGTTCGAGCCCACCTGAGCAACATGGTGAAACCACATCTCTACAAAACAATACAAAAAAAAGCCATATGTAGTGGCATAAGCCAGTAATCCCAGCTACTGGGGAGGCTGAGGTGGGAGGATCATTTCAGCCTGAGAGGTTGCAGTGAGCTATGATTGTACCCCTGGACTCCAGCCTGGGAGACAGAGTGAGACTTTGTCTGAAAAAAAAAAAAAAAAAGTAATTGATCCTGAGAAGTGTTGTGACCAATGTTGTCTTGTATGTTAAACTGAGAAGGCTGGATTTGAGGGCAGCATCTTGAGTCTGGGGTGACATGGTGGTGCCTGGAACCTGCAGAGAGTCGGCCGGGGAAAACCATAGGGATGGTGGGGTGGCCAGCATTCAATTTCAAGTTGTTTTTCTGCAAACTAAAATATCACCATCAGGTTAAATCCTTTGTGAAGAATAAGAGGATCTAGGTGAAAAGAAAGGACAGTGGTCCATGTGGGGGTTGGTGGGGAGGAGAATGAAGGGTGGTGGATGAAATGGTGTACACACCACACCAGAGGCACTCAGCCAGGGGACCAGGAGAAGTCAAGAGACTGGGTTTCACATACAGCCTTGAGTCAATTGGATTTTAACTCTAAAATGATAGCCTGCCTCTGTGTTAGGGGATTGGCAGTGTCCTAGGAGGGTTGGTGGAGCTGGTGGACGTTTTTGAACTGAGACTGTGGAAGGTAAGATACACAGGATCTCTACATAAATGTTGCCAGCCCCAGGTCTGTGTCTCTTTAGGTAATTATAACCATGTTCTATTTTAAAACAGTCAAAACAGTGAACCTAGTTTTGAGAATTTGTGGTAAAGGACTACTTCAAAAGGCAGGATTTCATAAGTATTGATACTAATTTGGGCAACCTTTGTTTAGTTTCTTTCTTTTTAATGAATTCAGTGAAATGCTCGTACTCAGACACTCAGGAAACTAACTTGAGCCAAGTTCTGGGTCTTCATTTTCTAGTATGTAAAATGATAGGATCAAAGTATTTCTAGGAGAGCAACTCGTTTTCCATTTCTGTGTTGACTTGGATTAATTGGTGGAGGTCGTGTAGAGCACTGTGTTGAGAAAGATGATGAAACTGCCTCCAGGCTCAGAAGAAAAAATTGTTAAGATTGATTTTAAATATGTGACACTGTGGACTGGATAATAGACAAGGTGAGTTAGGAGAGTACATTTGTCACCTTTGTCTCGGTAAACTGTTAGAGATCCTTTTAAATACAAACCTCTATGATTTTATTACCTGTATAAAAATCACCTGCTTTCATGGTTTCTGGCTTTTAAAAAAGATTTGAAAAAATAAACTTTATCCTGCAAAAATAGGAGTTTTTAGTTAACAGCTTCCACACAGTTAAAGATAGAGGATAAGCTGATATATCAAAGTGACCTAAAAATGCAGTACCTTTAGTTTACTGTTTCTTTAACAGCCGAGAAGTGAATCATCTAAGCTGGTGGAGATGTTCAGCTTTCTATGCCATCTAGGGACCAGGTTTGTGTGTGTGTGTGTGTGTGTGTGTGTGTGTGTGTGTGTGTGTGCGCACTTCCTGCAATGAAATGTGTTGTATTCCTCATGATCAAAGTTGGCCCTGAAACCACAACCATGGAAATGAGTAGCAAAAGTGAAGGCTAAGAAATATCCTTTCGAGAGGTACAGGGAAAGCTGCATGCAGCCCATCCCAGGAAGTTCTTTTGCTGAGACCTTAGTCATGTTGCCACACCAAGCAGGAAAGGAAGCTGGGGAAAAATCTGTTTCTAGCTGAGCAAACCATTCCTACCCAAGCATGGGGGTGTTCTAAAGATGGTAAAATAACGCTGCAACCACATTTCTGCTCCACTCTTGTCCTTGATTAACAGAAATGTGACTTGAAAGCTACCATTGTAAGAGAGTGTTGAAAATGGTCATTCGCCTAAGTCATGTCTTTATATATATATATATATATATGTGTATATATATATATATATATTTTTTTTTTTTTTTGAGATGGAGTCTTACTGTATCACCCAGGCTGGAGTGCAGTGGCTCCATCTTGGCTCAATGTAACCTCTGCCTCCTGAGCTCAAGCAATTCTCCTGCCTCAGCCTCCCAAGTAGCTGGGATTACAGGTGCCAACCACCACACCCAGCCAATTTTTGTATTTATTGTAGATACGGGGTTTTGCCATGTTGGCTAGGCTGGTCTGGAGCTCCTGAGCTCGAGTGATCTTCCTGCCTCGGCCTCCCAAAGTGCTGGGGTTACAGGCATGAGCCACCATGCCTAACCGTTTATGTCTTTTTGTAGATCCAAGAGTGCCAGCATCAAGTAATGTGGGAGGCTGTGTACATGACTGTCTTTCTTGGGTAAGGAGGAATTGCAAAATTATCTGTAGGTTAAAGAGTTGCTGGAAGAGTGGGAATCAGTGGAAACCTATTTGCCAGAGGCAATTAAAAGAGCAAAAGAAGATGGGTTGACATAAGTCACAATTAGAAAACTGTTACTGTGTTTTGTTTAGGTTAACCAATACACCCCATTATTAGGGAGTCAGTTTTCTTATTTCTGGAATAATTTAGTTTTCCCTTTTCCTTCCCCTCTCATTCCAAGTCGCCTGGATGTTTGGTTTTCCATTATAATTTCTTTGGCATTCTGGAATAGGGTAGGGTTGAATTACATTGCTACCAATGGAATAATTTCCAGAAATCAAGACAACTGGGAGGACTCCCCTTGACTCAATCTGTGTAAGAAAGACAGTTGGGGCATGATGCTATTTTTTTAATGACCACTTTTATTAAATCAAAGTTATGCAAAACATTAAATGAATGTAAAAAGACAACCAAATATACTTAATTATTCATAATCAGATAAACAGAAATAAAAAATGCAATTTCGTCTCCAAACTTTACACAAAATTAACTTACATAGATCAAATATGGAGGTAAAACAAATTTCCCAGGTAACAGGATTCTAAATGTATTTTAAGGTACAGAGAAATACTTTACTTCCTCCGCACATCACATATCCCCCCAAGACCAAGGCAGTATGCTCTCCATGTATCAGGTTGTTGCGTAGTTTCACGTGAACTAACAGGAAGGCACCTGGGAATGCAGCTGCTTTCAAAGCAGTTCTGTAATTACCTTGACAATTGGGGATCAGTTAAAAAAGAGAAATGCTTTGTAGACAGGTAGATGGAAAATCAAACACCTAATTGCGATGATTTTTGAAATCATTCTATGGAGGAAAAAAGCCATTTGCATCTATTACTAATCAAATCATATTTAATTATATATTTACAAAGAAAAGCTTGTGCATTGAATTCAGTGTGAAATGAAAGGCATTCATTTTTTTATTTTTGCATAGCATTTTCATTCTGAGGGCTTATGTCTTGCTTTATATGAATGCAGTTACATTGATTTCGTATTTATATGAAAGTCGAGAATGTTATAGCATAACAAAGTAATAGACTATGCATCTAAATGTACAACATAAATATTCAATGCACAACAAAATATGATAAAGTATTTGCTTCTGTGGGTGATATTATTAAAATAAAAATGGGACATATACATGAGTAAATAAAGTGAATCTTTTTCAATAGTTTTCATAGAAATAACTATTCATTTTCATACTCAACATTTTTTATTAAATGCCAATTTTTGATGGTGCTATGTTAGGTCCAACGTAAGCTCTTGTAGGAGTCTCCCATCCTAGACATTCAGTACCATCCCAAACAGCATCATCATCAGAGCAAATAAACTGAGAATAAGCTCCAATTCTTTCTTTACATTGTGCCTTTTATTTAGCATATTGCAAGGCTTGGCTATAACCCACAATGTTTTATAAAGGGAGTACTGGATTGCTTGGGAGTGCCTGGCCTACATTTGCTCAATCAATGTAATTACCCTTCCTTTGTTTTCCAGACCTGAAACAAAATTGTTTTCTCGGCCTTTATTTTGTCATGGCTGAATTATTGCTCAGATTTCTTCTGGAATATCCAGTCCAATCCCCATGCAACAACAAAACCTAGCCATTCTTGTTTCTCTCTGCCACATTAACTCTCTATTTTCTTGAACATTAAATTTCTAGGGTACAAGCGTTTTCATTCAAAATTCTTTGTATCAGAATAATCTGCTTATAGCTTCTACTCTAGATAAGAGACTTCTTAAATTTACCATTTCTCATAGAGAACTCAATCATTCATTTTACGTTCATTGAGGATAATGCTTTAAGTCTTTTTAATTGTGGAAAAACAGTAAAGAATGACACAGGCATTACTTGAGAGATAGATGATGGTTTATCCAAGGATCTACAAACAGGTCAATACAATGAGAGCAGAGTTTGAGTAGGGACTTGGTTAAAAAAAAAAAAAAGAAGAAGAAGAGAGACCAGAAATCTGGGCTGCTGCATATAATGAAACTTTGTTTTTTCTTTTTCAATCTGATGCTAGGAAGTTGTATTTTCTTCTCAAATCCACTCACAAATATAAAAGAAGAAAGTAATATTTTCAGATACGTGTTTTAGAAAGTTCACTGCTGTGGCAACATGGAAAATTGATTGGAAAATTCAAGCCTAGTTATAATGTTTTTACATTTAATCATCTGAATGATGAAAACACCCAGACTCAGCAGCCGTGGGAAGAAAACTCTAGAGGCAGAACCCAGGCTTGCTGGATAACTGGGGCCTATCTTAATAAGTGGATGGGTTGGGATAGAGACAAAAAAGCAGGTCTGATGAAATAATTTAGAAATTGGTCTGGGGGTTGCATATATTGAATTTTAGGTGACTATGAAATATACAAATGGACAAGTCCGAAAGGAAGTTGGATGTATGAATTTGGAGCTCAAATAAGCTGTGTGGGTATGAATTCTAGATAAGGATGTAGGGTACACAGGGTGATGCCTACTTCATGTGTATGAATGAGGCTATCCTGTGGGTACAGAGGAGAATCAACATCTCAGGGATGGTGTGTTAGGGATCTCCAGAGAAAGACAGCTAGCAGTGCACAGATAGGATATACATATGTATGCATGTGGTATTATATGCAAATATTATAAATATAACTATATGCATATATTTTATATATTATATACAGCACATATAATTTACGTGCATTCACACATACATTTGTTATGAGAATTGACTTATGTGTGGTTATGAAGGCAGAGAAGTCTCCTGATGGGCTGTCTACAGGCTGGAGATCCAGGAAAGCCGTTGGTGTAATTCAGCCAAAGCCAAAAGCCTGAAAACAAGAAGAGTTAGTGGTCCAAGTCCTGGCCTGAGTCTGAAGGCCTGAGAACCAGAAGGGCTGATGTCCAAGGGCAGGAGAAGATGGAGGTCCCAGCTCTGGAAGAGACAGAAAATTCACCATTTATCTTTCGTTCTTTGCGGCCTGCCATGGGTTGGCCAGCGCCTGTGGAATGGTGAGGTAGGGTCTTCACTCAGTCTGCTGATTCAAATTCTAATATCTTCTGGAAACACTCTCATAGACACACTCAGAAGCAATCTTTTACCAGCTATCTGGGCATTCCTAACCCTAGTCAAGTTGACACAGAAAATTTACCATCATAAATGGTTAGAGTGGAAAAGACAGAAAAGAACACGGAAAGAACCATCCAGAGGGGAAGAAGTGGTGGGAACACGGGCTTGTGGTCTTGTGTGATGAGGGCCGAGGCCTGTAGATATGACAAGGACATAATAAACTGAAAAGTGGTCATTGGATTTTGCTTCTAGAAGCCTCTGATGAGCTGAAGAAAGTTTCAGTGGAAATGTTTCCATTTATACCTGGGTGGGGGTGTCTGATGAAGATGACTTGCAGGTGATAAGTGGAGGGCACGCTGAAAAGTCTCCGTAGATGCAGCTGTGGATGGAAGGCGGTGGGGAGGTGGTCATAAGAAGGGGATTCAGGCTACATGGGAGAACATTTCTTCCTGAGAAAGAATGGGCATGAATATGATTAGATGATGGAGAAAAGAGAGAAAGAAATGTAAAATAGGGAAAGAGGACACCTGATGAAATGATCTTCCTAGAAACTCTCTCCTGTGTGGCCTGGATGATGAACTGGTTTGTTCTGCAATGGGTTTTAACATGGTGTATGATTCCTGGTACAGACACATTTTTCCATGGATGACTGTGAAACTGAGGAATTTGCTATCGGGTGACATCAGCTTTAACAGAGAAAATAGAGAGCATGTCTCACTGTACATTGGGAAACTCCTAGGATGTCTTACTCCTAGCTACGAACCAGCCAACCACTTGTCCTTTAGCCAGGACTTCTGTTGCCAACATCACCGTGACCCAAAGAACCTTTCGTTTTTGTGTTATATTTTTATATATGTAGATTCTTTCGTATTGTCATGAGATCTACCCCTTAGTTTATTTGTAAAGATATCTTGAAAAGCAGGTAAGTCCCCCCTTCCTATTTTCACCTCTGTCCTAATATATAGGACTCTTATTACTCAAGGCAGAGATTGAACGTTCATTGATTGAAAACTCCGTACTTGAGGAAGAATAAAACGAAAGAATAATAAATATTTATGAAGGGCTTTTCTAGTGTTAGAAACTGTTGAGTCATTTTGCACAAGTATTTTATCTTTCACTGAGAAAGCACTGTGAAGTAACTATACATTACTGTACCTCCCATTTTATGACTAAGAAAATGCAAATTCCATTGTCCAGGTTCTCATAGCTATTTCTCACAAATAGGATTTTTAAGAAAGGTCTGTTTAACTTTAAAACCTGTGCTCTTTCCAAGTTACTATGTTCCCTCTTAACATGGCTTTTATATACATCATACATATGTGTGCACACACATGTATATTGTTTAAATGGGTGTATGCATTCAGATATGTGTGTGGTAAATATAGAGTAAAATGCATTACGAATATGCTTATAGATAACAAATGGCATATTATGCTTTTAAACTTCTCATATATATTTCTGAATTTAAATGTAAGTGGAACATTAAAGACCTATGTGATAGAGAAGATTCCTTGCTGCTTATTCAATTCCAGTTTCCGATTTTTGGAAGCCGTGAAGCATTAATGTGTTACAGGTAGCTTGATTCAAGTATTTGGTCTATAAGCGAACAGCAGTGCTCCCCTTAAAAAATGGATTTGCTCTAACACTGAAACATTGACCCATGCCTGAGAATGAATTTTCAAGGATCCATTGTAATACATCCTGGCTTAAAGCTGGACATCAAATTCGTGAATGCATCTTACCAACGTAGTTAAATTGTATTATTTTATTTATGGTTGAAGATTTGTGTATATTTTCAAGATTAATGTATAATTTTTTCCTTCTGTGTCATCTAAAACCTTATAAGTACCTTTTTTTTATTATTATGCTTTAAGTTCTACGGTACATGTGCACATCGTGCAGGTTTGTTACATATGTATACATGTGCCATGTTGATGTGCTGCACCCATTAAC
>NW_012114766.1:4479479-4480235 GCF_000951035.1 Colobus angolensis palliatus | reverse complement strand
CAATGGGGTTTTCTAAATATACAATCATGTCATCTGCAAACAGGGACAATTTGACTTCTTCTTTTCCTAACTGAATACCCTTTATTTCTTTCTCTCTTTTGCCTGATTGCCCTAGCCAGAACTTCCAACACTGTGTTGAATAGGAGTGGTGAGAGAAGGCATCCCTGTCTTATGCCAGTTTTCAAAGGGAATGCTTCCAGTTTTTGCCCATTCTGTATGATGTTGGCTGTGGGTTTTTCATGAATAGCTCTTATTATTTTGAGATACGTTGCATCAATACCGAATTTATTGAGAGTTTTTAGCATGAAGGCTTTGAATTTTGTCAAAGGCCTTTTCTACATCTATTGAGATAATCATGTGGTTTTTGTCTTTGGTTCTGTTTATATGCTGGATTACATTTATTGATTTGCATATGTTGAACCAGTCTTGCATCCCAGGGATGAAACCCACTTGATCATGGTGGATAAGCTTTTTGATGCGCTGCTGGATTCAGTTTGCCAGTATTTTATTAAGGATTTTTGCATCGATGTTCATCAGGGATATTGGTCGAAAATTCTCTTTTTTGTTATATCTGTGCCAGGCTTTAGTATCAGGATGATGATGGCCTCAGAAATTGAGTTAGGGAGGATTCCCTCTTTTTCTATTGCTTGAAATAGTTTCAGAAGGAATGGTACCAACTCCTTCTTGTACCTCTGGTAGAATTCAGCTGTGAATCCATCTGGTCCTGGACTTTTTTTGGTTGGTAGGCTCTTAATT
>NW_012114766.1:4473002-4478728 GCF_000951035.1 Colobus angolensis palliatus | reverse complement strand
GATGTGGTGCCAAGAAGAATGTATATTCTGTTGCTTTGGGGTGGAGAGTTCTATAGATGTCTATTAGGTCTGCTTGGTGCAGAGTTGAGTTCAATTCCTGGAAATCCTTGTTAACTTTCTGTCTCGTTGATCTAATGTTGACAGTGGGGTGTTAAAGTCTCCCATTATTATCGTATGGGAGTCTAAGTCTCTTTATAAGTCTCTAAGGACATGCTTTATGCATCTGGGTGCTCCTGTATTGGGTGCATATATATTTAGGATAATTAGCTTCCTGATGAATTGGTCCCTTTACCATTATGTAGTGGCCTTCTTTGTCTCTTGATCTTTGATGGTTTAATATCTGTTTTATCAGAGACTAGGTTTGCAACCCCTGCTTTTTTGTTTGTTTGTTTGTTTTCCATTTTCTTGGTAGATCTTCCTCCATCCCTTTATTTGAGCCTGTGTGTGTCTCTGCATGTGAGATGGGTCTACTGAATACAGCAAACTGATGGGTGTTGACTCTTTGTCCAATTTGCCAGTCTGTGTCTTTTAATTGGACCATTTAGTCCATTTACATTTAAGGTTAGTATTGTTATGTGTGAACTTGATCCTGTCATTATGATATTAGCTGGTTATTTTGCTCGTTAGTTGATGCAGTTTCTTCCTAGCATTGATGGACTTTACATTTTGGCATGTTTTTGCAATGGCTGGAACCTGTTGTTCCTTTCCATGTTTAGTGCTTCCTTCAGGAGCTCTTGCAGGGCAGGCCTGGTGGTGACAAAATCTCTCAGCATTTGCTTGTCTGTAAAGGATTTTATTTCTCCTTCACTTATGAAACTTAGTTTGGCTGGATATGAAATTCTGGGTTGAAAATTCCTTCAAGAATGTTAAGAGTGGCCCCCACTCTCTTCTGTCTTGTAGAGTTTCTGCCGAGAGATCTGCTGTTAGTCTGATGGGCTTCCCTTTGTGGGTAACCCGACCTTTCTCTCTGGCTACCCTTAACATTTTTTCCTTCATTTCAACTTTGGTGAATCTGACAATTATGTGTCTTGGAGTTGCTCTTCTCGAGGCGTATCTTTGTGGCGTTCTCTGTATTTCCTGAAGTTGAATGTTGGCCTGCCTTACTAGGTTGAAGAAGTTCTCCTGGATGACATTCTGAAGAGTGTTTTCCAACTTGGTTCCATTTTCCCCATCACTTTCAGGCACACCAATCAGACGTAGATTTGGTCTTTTCACATAATCCTGTATTTCTTGGAGGCTTTGTCCATTTCTTCTTACTTTTTTTTCTCTGCACTTATCTTCTTGCTTCATTTCATTCATTTGCTCTTCAGTCACTGACACTCTTTCTTCCAGTTGATCGAGTGGGTTACTGAAGCTTGTGCATTTGTCATGTAGTTCTCGTCTTATGGTTTTCATCTCTATCAGTTCTTTCAAGGACTTCTCTACGTTGGTTATTCTAGTTTGCCATTCGTCACATCTTTTTTCAAGGTTTTTAGTTTCTTTACCCCGGTTACATAGTTCCTCCTTTAGCTCTGAAAAATTTGATTGACTGGAGCCTTCTCTCAACTTGTCAAAGTCATTCTCCGTCCAGCTTTGTTCAGTTGCTGATGATGAGCTGCATTCCTTTGGAGGGGGAGATGTGCTCTGGTTTTTTGAATTTCCAGCTTTTCTGCACTGCTTTTTCCCCATCTTTGTGTTTTTATCTGCCTTTGGTCTTTGATGATGGTGACATACTGATGGGGTTTTGGTGTGGGTGTCTTCTGTTTGTTAGTTTTCCTGCTAACAGTCAGGACCCTCAGCTGCAGGTCTGTTGGAGTTTGCTTGAGGTTCACTCCAGACCCTGTTTGCCTGCGTATCAGCAGCAGAGGCTGCAGAAGATAGAATATTGCTGAACAGTGACTGTTGCTGTCTGATTCTTGCTCTGGAAGCTTCGTCTCAGAGGTGCACCCAGCCGTGTGAGGTGTGAGGTGTCAGTCTGCACCTAGTAGGGGATGACTCCCAGTTAGGCTGCTCAGGGGTCAGGGACTCAGTTGAGCAGGCAGTCTGTCTGTTCTCAGATCTCAACCTCCATGCCAGGAGATCCACTGCTCTCTTCAAAGCTGTCAGACAGGGACATTTACCTCTGCCAAGGTTTCTGCTGCTTTTTGTTTAGCTATGCCCTGTCCCCAGAGGAGGAGTCTACAGAGGCAGGCCAGCCTCCTTGAGCTGTGGGGACTCCGCCCAATTCGAGCTTCCAGGGGGCTTTACTTACCTACTTAAGCCTCAGCAATGGTGGGTGCCCCTCTCCCAGCCTTGCTGCCGCCTTGCAGTTATATCTCAGACTACTGTGCTAGCAATGAGGGAGGCTCCGTGGGTGTGGGACCCTCTGGGCCAGGTGTGGGATATAATCTCCTGGTGTGCCATTTGCTAAAAGACCCTTTGTAAAGCGCAGTATTAGGATGGGAGTTACCCGATTTTCCAGGTGTTGTGTGTCTCAATTTCCTTTGGCTAGGAAAAGGAATTCCCTTCCCCCTTGCACTTCCTAGGTGGGGTGATGCCTCACCCTGCTTCAGCTCTCACTGGTTGGGCTGCTCCTGTGGACCAGCACCAACTGTCCAACATGCCCCAGTGAGATGAACCTGGTACCTCAGTTGAAAATGCAGAAATCACCCGTCTTCTGTGTTGCTCATGCTGGGAGCTGGAGGCTGGAGCTGTTCCTATTCAGCCATCTTGGGCGCCCTTATAAGTACTTTTTTAAAACCAGCAGTGGATCCCAATGTAATATATATCAGCAAAAATAAAAGTCAGTTTTCATCTTAAATTACAAGGAAAGAGTAAACTACATATAACTATTACAACATTTTATAACTACTGTAATTGTGATTACTAAAATTAACAATAGATATTTTTTAAAGAAAAACTTTGATTCAGTAACAACTGTACATCTGTATACCAAAAATAAATAAATTTAGATATTGACAATAGACCTCTTACAAGAATTAACTAGAAATGGATCATAGACCTAAATATGAAATGTGAAACTATATAACCACACAAGGATGACATAGGAGAAAACTCAGATGGCTTTAGTTTGGCAATGGTTTTTAGATAGAACATCAAAGGTGTGATCCATGAAAAAATCATTTAAGTTGGACTTTATTCAAATTAGAAACTCAAAGACAATGTTAAAAGAATAAAAGGCAAGCCACAGACTGGGAAAAGTAATTGCAAAAACACATTTCTGATTAAGGGCCTATGTCCAAAAATATATAATTAAATGTAAAACTTAATAGAAAACAATGAGCCCAATAAATTGACCAAAGACCGTAACAGGCACCTCACCAAAGATGATAAATGGATGTCAAATAAACATATGAAAAGGCACTCCACATCTTATGTCACTAAGGAATTGCAAATTGACACAATAATCAGATACCACCACATACCTAGTAGAATGGTTAAAATTCAAAATATTGACATCAAATACTGGCGAGAAAATGCATCCATGGGAACTCTCATTGATTAGTGATGGGAATGCAAAACGGTACAGCCAGTTTGGAAGACACTTTGGTGCAGGTTTTTTGTTTTTCTGTTTTTTCAAAATTAAACATGTCCTTCCCGTATGATCCAGCCATCACAGATGTCTACTGAAATGAACTGATATTGTAGATATCTACTGAAATGAACTTTTATATTCATACAAAAATCTGCGCATGAACGTTTATAGCCAAAACTGGAAGCATCCAATATGTGCTTCATTTGGTGAGTGTATAAACTGTGGTCCATCCAGATAATCAAAATTATTCAGGGCTGAAAGGAAACTATTAATTCATGTAGGGGCATGGAGGAAACTTAACTGCACAATGCTAAGTAAAATAAACCAATCTGAAAAGGCTACAAACTCTTTAATTCCAGATATATGACATTCTGGAAAAGGCAGACCTATGGAGACAGTAAAAGGATGGGTGGTTGCCAGGGGATGGAGGAAGGGAGGGATGAAGAGGTAAAGCCCCGGGGATCTTTCGGGCAGTCCACTCTGTTGGACGTGATTCTGTAATGGTGGATGCATGACTTTGTACATTTGGCAAACTTATAGAACTGTATAACACAAATAGATAGAATGTCAGTTATGGACTTTAATCAATAATGTGCCAATATTGATTCATCAGTTGTAATAAATGTGCCACACTCATGCTGGATGTTGATAATAGGGAAAACTATGGGAGGTGTGTGAGGGATGTATATGAAATCTTATCTCTGCTCAATTTTACCATCACCCTAAACCTGCTTTAAAATATAGACTATCAATTTGTAAAACACTGGTTATAAATTGCAAATATGCCATTATTGCAACTGTATGGAGGCAGGTGCCCTGAAGAAACACTAGAGAAATATTCAAATATGCTAATATGTTTCTATTAGAGTAATAGAAATATACTGTGAAAAATACTGTCTTTATTTACAAATATTTAATAATATAATCATGTTATATTTCTTAAATATTTTAAAATATCTATTGCTACCATATATTTACTTTGTACTTTCACTTATTTTTTTTCATGACCATCCATTGAATTATATGTTCCCTAATTTAAATAGATTCAGACTATCTTCTTCCACATGAGAAACTGTGGTGATATAGTCTGTTAATCTCCATTCTTGTACTGGAGCAAAGTGAAGAAGTTACATTGAAAAAAAATTGCATCAGTAATAACATATAAAATACTGGGCAAAAATGCCAGCACCCTTTAGCTTCTAATAGCTTCTAATTTATGATAGCATTCTTAAAGGAGGCTTCAAGAATTGTGCTTTTTAAAAAATTGATTTGGTGATCTATTCACATATCCCATTGCTCTGAAAACTGTATTCCATAAAATATCAGTGTCTAGTGAGATTTTTAATGGTTCTTCTTCTGAAAAGAAAACTTTAAAATTAAAACCTTTTTTTTGTTAGTAAGTTTATATCTTTTTGTTCTCTTATGGAGAATGATCATTTATATTAACAGATTCATGGCTTTTGTTGACTGTGTTTATCCTAATATTTCTTTTTTGTTTTTTTCTTTTTTTTTGAGACGGAGTCTCGCTCTGTCACCCAGGCTGGAGTGCAGTGGCCGGATCTCAGCTCACTGCAAGCTCCGCCTCCCGGGTTCCCGCCATTGTCCTGCCTCAGCCTCCCGAGCAGCTGGGACTACAGGTGCCCGCCACCTCGCCCAGCTAGTTTTTTTTTTTGTATTTTTTAGTAGAGACGGGGTTTCACCGTGTTAGCCAGGATGGTCTCGATCTCCTGACCTCGTGATCCGCCCGTCTCGGCCTCCCAAAGTGCTGGGATTACAGGCTTGAGCCACCGCGCCCGGCCATCCTAATATTTCTAAAAACGGTATTTGAACTTGATTCTTCCATGAAACATGTTGTGCCATATTTTTATTCAGAAAGTTTAAGGAAGACTTAGAACTAAGAATTCTAAGAATATGGATTAAGTATATTGTTTATTTGCCCAGACTCTTGAGTTTGTTATCCAGAAATGAGCATGTATTTCACTTGGTAAGAAACTAGAGAGCACGCATTGCACACAGGGTCTTCACGCTCTGGGACCACATTTGCTTCAGGTGGCAGCAGAGTGCGGCTCACAGCGTTTCTTCCTCCACATCCAAGGTCAGTCAGGCTTCATCTGGAAATTCAGGGCCTGCCAACATTCACCCTATAAAAGCGGACAGAGTGCAACTACAGGTGAGGAGTCTCCAGTCTCCATCCCTTCCCTAGCATTTCATA
>NW_012114766.1:4461980-4472442 GCF_000951035.1 Colobus angolensis palliatus | reverse complement strand
GGGGTTTTACCACGGTGGCCAGGCTGTTCTTTAACTGGTGACCTTAAGCAATCTGCCCAGTTCAGCCTCCCAAAGTGCTGGGATTACCGGTGTGAGCCACCATGTCTGCCGATTTTTGATAACATGAGACACCTTGATCCAAGTGGAGCCCACTTAAAAGTGCAAAGGTGAAGACAATGTGTACAAAATAAGCAAAAACACAAAAACACTTTAACACATTAAAATCTTCAAAGACAGTATCCGGTGTAATTGCTATGAGAACTGCATGGGTGTAGTTCTGGTCAGCACATGCCTGTGGAGCCTGGGGATGACAGAGAGGAATAGGCTCCCCCTAAGTCACACACTAGTTATTGGCAAAGCAGAGATGTGACTTCTGGTCCCTAGATGCAGCTGAAAATTCGTGAAATTGAGCCCTACCACCAATATTGGCTTAAGTTGATGGCTGAAAATCAATTCTCGTAATTCTCAACTCTCCAGACAATAGTATTTTGGGGAAACACAAAAATGTTCTTAGTGTTTATAACGATCAACTTTGTGAAACATTCTGCTAAGTAAAGTGAGGCATTTAAAGAGTTTGAGCTTTTTATGTTTCAGACCCTTTGCCTGTGCTATTAACCCTATTGTATGCAGGAACTATAGCTGTTCATTTTAGTCTGCAGCCTCATAAAATTAAAGGCAGAATAACAGAGTGGCTAAGAGTCAGATTTCCTGTGTTACTGGTTTGGGTGAGTCCTCAGCTTTTTTTTGCCTCAGTTTTATCATCTGTAAAATGGGAATAATAACAGATCCTACCTCACTGGTCTGAGGGTATTAAATAAGGTAAATGGACAGCCCTTAATTCCTGGCACAGGTTAGACACTTGATGAGCATCTGCAGTTACAGTAATAAATAAACTCAGGATTATTCCAAGAAGCCTTTCCTGACATTTGCACACTGTTAGGTGCTCCCGTTTCTGGTCCCTCTAGAGCTGTATTTTCACTCTATTATGGTGCTTATTATATTTAATTAAAATAATCTGTTTTCCTTTGTGTCCCATTCGTTAGGTTTTGAGATGAGGTCTTGTTATGTTGCTCAGGTTGGTCTGGAACTCCTGGGCTCAAGCCGTTCTTCTGCCTCAGCCTCCCCAAAGTACTGGAATGACAGCCACTACACCCGGCCTGAGGTTTTGAGATTTTTTTTGGTTGTTGTTATTTTTAAATTTTCATTCTTCACCAGTTTTGGGAGAACAGGTGGTGTTTGGTTACACGGAAAAGTTCTTTAGTGGTGATTTCTGAAATTTTGGTGAGATTTTTATGGGCAGAAATCTTACCGTATTCTACTTCGTGCTGGAATCTACCACATTATCTGACAGCCCGTAGCAGTTCAAAGCACATCATAGTCCCTCCTGTCAAACTCTGCATTCCTAACTGGAGTTCATCATGCTTTACATTCCACGCCAACCACTTTCAGTTTTTATATATTCATAGAACTTATATATGGTACCAGGATAATCGTATTAAAAATAATACGGCAGAAAGAAGCCAGGGGAAGGTTCAGCTTGCGCTTGGCTGGGGAGGAGGGGAAGAGGGGCCCGTGAGCGGCTCCGGAGTCATGGGCATCTGCAGGCAGCACTTGGATGGGCCAGAGCTTGGCCTGGGGGAGATGGGAAGAGAAATCCAACTCTGAGATTTCCCCACACCGAACCTCTCTGGGGTTCCTGTCTTGAGGCAGAAGGTGACCCAGAAAAGAGTTTGGGAAAACTGTTTCATACACATAACGCTTAACCCATATGGAAAAGAAACCTGATAAAAACTATCAGAAAGTATTGTATACTAAGTGACTAAAGATAAAACAATTTGTTTCCATGAAATCACAATAATTCAAGGATAGAGCTAGGTTATTTTCCCATACAAGATAATCTTAATAAACAATATTCTCAGTTATTTTACCATTTAAATTTACAGTCCACTTGTGGCACATCAACCTCTTTTTTCCTAAGTCCCTTTTAACGTTGTAAGGCAGTGTAACATTAGAAAAATGTTGGAAGTTTGCTAAATGTGTTGACTCATTCTGTAAGGCTAATGAAATGGTAGAGAATTTGGGGGTAAAGATATTTGCTTATATTTTTTTCACACAATTTTAAAAATGAGTTTTTGGAGGCTGACTAAAAATGTAATGCCATCATAAATGAAATGATGATTCTGTGGGAACACTCCAAAAACATTCCTGCTGATCCATGAGCTTAGTGAAAGAGATTTGGAAGTCTATTTAGACTGAAAATGTCTGAAAAGATATATTTTACACCCCACATATGCATACTATCTTCCAGAAATATTGCATATGAAAGCTGAATGCAATATTTAGTGTCTGCTGACTTGTGGCAGTGGCAAACCACAAGTGCAGAAATACTGCAGAAGAATTCAAATTGTGTGCTAATTCACACACAAAAAAATCAATTTTTAGCTTTTCCCAAAGAATATGCTAAGCTAAAGGTCATTATATAACATTTCTTAAAAAAAAAAAAAAAAAAAAAAAAGCCACACATTTCTCTGGCACCTAACACTGGCAATGAAGGATAACATTGCCTGACGAGGGAGTAGGTTCTTTTATTTATGTTAGCTGAGATTAGAACTGAAGCCAGAATTAGCATTTTGCTGAACAAATAAAGCTTTCTGTATTCAATATGGACTTTTTGATTCAAAGATTCCATAAAAGGAGAACTTTGATAACCAAGAGCTGTACATTTGAGAAATCACTTGTACCTTCTCACCAGCTTTGTGACCCAGAGCAAGTTATTCTTTGAGCTTCTATTTCCTTATCTGTAAAATAGGAATAAAAGCCATCACTTCATCAAATAATTTGGAGGTTTACTTGCTAGGATGTATGACAAGTATCTTACCCAGGTTGGTACTACTACTTTTTATTTTATTTTATTTTACTTTATTTTATTTTATTTTAATTTTTTGGAGGTGGAGTCTTGCTTTGTGGCCCAGGCTGGAGTGCAGTGGCGCAATCTCGGCTCACTGCAACCTCCAACTCCCAGGTTCAAGCGATTCTCCTGCCTCAGCCTCCCGAGTAGTTCGGATTACAGGCACCTGCCACCACGCATGGCTAATTTTTGTATTTTTTGTAGAGATGGAGTTTCACCATGGTGACCAGGCTGGTCTGAAACTCCTGACCTCAGGCGATCTGCCTTCCTCGGCCTCCAAAAGAGCTGGGATAACAGGCGTAAACCGTTGCGTCGGGCCTTTTTAAAAATTGTTAGACCTGAAGAGAAAATATGAAATCTGGAGAGGTTATAATATTTGCAATGTTATGGTGGTAGGATAAGAAAATAAATGCAGAACAAGAGGGATTAGAAAAATATAAGGGTGCCGCACAAATCAAGGCACTAAATAGCAGGCAAAAAAAAAAAAAAAAAGGAGCCACCTCCAGTTACATGTTACACCAGAGTCATGGTATACCTGTGCCGAATGACATCACAGGCTCTCATCTATTTTATCTGAGGTTTTATTGATACATAGCAAAAAAAGTCTCCAGAATTATTGGAAACGTGAAGCGATTGACAGCTATATTTATACTCAGTTACATGATTCAGATGAAAACCATGACTGCAGAGCATGGTATCTGGTTTTGAGTACAGCTGTTAAAAGCAAATTGGTTTGTCAGAGCCAGTTAATGAAGTTATTGCTTTTTTCACAAAGAATAACTAATGAGAAAATAAACATTCTAAATCCTGTGTGATCAAAGCAATGCAAAAAGTGCTGCTTCTGCTGAATTATACACAGCTCTGTCGGGTAAACACAGCCCTGAGAGTCAGCAATGGCTGCGCTCCTGCTGATTTGAGCCCAGGTAGGTCTAAGACTGCGTATTCCCATGGCTTCACCTGGGGATCCATGCTTTTGTCTGAACCCTGATGGAGTCTTCAAGGCAGAATGAAAGTAACGCAAATAAATACTTGATTTGAAATGTTTATAGAAGAGTATCAGATAACAGTAGGTACAAGAAAAGCCCAGACCACAAAATTTTCAGCAGATTTTCAACTTGAAAACTTATTTTTTAAATCACAGTCAATTAAAGCTAGTCTGTAATAACATACAGTTCCAAATTCTGGAATATATGAATATTAGCCTTATAGCAAATAATAATGTGACTTGTAATGACAATAGCAATAATACAAAACAGAAAAACTATATGCAATATTACATTGTCCTGCAGAATTAATGCAATTTCCTTTATATAATCTCTCATTTTAGCATTTATTAAGTCACATCTGTAACGGCATTTATAAAAATCTAAGCAATATACAAGATGGGTAACTTATTTCCCAAAAATACCTACTGTATTTTGTTAGTTTCCTCTAAATCAAATATTTTAAATCAATTATATTTGCCTTTAATGCCAATAGATAAATAGCAGTTTTATTATAGAAAAGTATGATGACCCAAATTGCAATACAATTTTACATAGAAGTGCACATTTAAAAATAGTTCGTATTTCCTTATTTTCATGGAATTTTCTGTCTTTGATTGTCCAAGCTGGTTTAAGTAACCCAGTATTGATGTTTAAAATAATACCATGCTAAAATTTGTATGATATATTAAGAGAAATGAAAATGAGAATTATGATATGCCTTTTCTCATTTTTCCATTGGGCAAAATTTTACAACATTTTGACACAGTTTTACAATTTCTCCCTGAGAGTCTGGAGAGACTGGCACTCCCATGCACTGTTGTGCAAAATGCAAAAGGCGACACCCCCTACAAAAGGAAATTTGGCAGCATATTAATAAAATGATACAGCTGCTATGATCTGACACAGTAGATAAGTTCTAGGAATCTATTCCAAAATATATGCTGTTGAAAATAAAAGTGGCAGACACTCAAAACTTTTTATTCTGGCATTAGTACAAATAAAAGTATGAATAAATAACAAACTACAAATAAAAGAATAAACAACCTGTACCTATTCTCAGTACAGCCACTAAAGAGCAGGATATCCACAGCAGCGTCCCAGGTTGCTATAAGGAGAATGCAATATCTCTATATACTATATCATGACGTGAGATTTGTCAAGTGAGAAAGACAAGGTAGAGGAAGTGCAAGAAGGATGCAGCAAGTCTGAAACTTCACGCCTACAAAAGGCTGAGAGCATCCATACCTATATCTATAGTTAAATTTAAAAGTGGAAGGATGAATTTAAAAAAATACAGGCCAACAGATATTACACACAGGAAATGGGAAGTTGTGTGTGCTGAAAACAGGGAGAAAAGCTAGATTTCTTTTACTAGAATGTGTTTGTAGATTTTATTTAAAATATGTGTATATGGTTTTATATAATTGTAGATATGAATAGGTTAAAATATAATGCAAAAACATCTTTAAAAATTTGCAGTCCAATAAAACTAAATCGCCTCATTCACTGAGTTGTGGTTTCTACATACAGAAAGGAACCTTGTCAAGTGAATCTTGAACATAGTAATCAGATTTACTGATTTCGTGGAGCACCCGCCCATGAAAACACTGAAGAAATTTTCAACGGTTTTCAAAAATGTGTCAATAATGGTGGCATTGGCATTCTGAAACTTTTATTTTAGACAAAACAAATAATTACATCAACATGTTTAAAATCTAAGTTTCTCAATTCTTATATAAACATCAGCAACAAAGAGATAATTGTAAAAGTAAAGAAGTAAAAGCTGAGTAACCCTAAATCTGAAGTGGAAACAGGAGCGTGGGCTCACGATGTATTTCCTTTAAAGAAAGAGAAAATACTTTTATAGTTCCACGGAAAAGTCCTAGCAACATGAACTAACCTATTAACAACGAGTACTACTCCAGTCATTCAGATTATTGTCTCCAAACACCTTACACTAAGTAAAGAGATCAGAGCTCCTCAGAAAGTGGCTGAATCACGGTCTTTGGTACATCATGAACAGAATGATTTGGAACCATATTACAATTTCACAGGACGCGGATGCTATCTTGGATGAGTTAGGGTTAACCTATGGGTAACTTGCAGAGCTCTTACTGTTACAAGATAAACAGTTTGAACATTGAAAGAATGATAATGGCAATTATCATTCATCAAAATCTTTAAGTTTATGATGCTAAAACAAATCTACAAGCAGATAAGCGAAAGAGTTTTATTGTTCATCCTTGGAAGACGCTAGAAAACTAACTTGTTCTAAAAATAGCAATAAATCTACTAAAATGCGATGCTTTCTCTATAACTACATATTATTTTTCAGAGTACCAAACAATTGACTTTCCCCTGTGATTTTGGTTAAAATTAAATTCATTTAAATTATTTAAAAATTGTTAAAAATAAAATGTAGTTATTGACTATATTGATGTTTCAAGCAGTTCTTTATATACCTTATATAGGTTATACTGCATTATATAATTTTCAAAGTTGTCATACATGGAAGATTGTGTTTTTAATATTGTATCTTCTACCCGAGTCCTATAAGAAAGAGAACACATAAAGAAAGAAATTGGCCAGGCATGGTGGCTCACGCCTGTAACCCTAGCACTTTGGGAGGCTGAGGCGGGCGGATCACGAGGTCAGGAGATCGAGACCATCCTGGCTAACACGGTGAAACCCCATCTCGACTGAAAATACAAAAATTATCCAGGCATGGTGGCGGGTGCCTGTAGTCCCAGCTACTCAGGAGGCTGAGGCAGGAGAATGGGGTGAACCCGGGAGGCAGAGCTTGCAGTGAACCGAGATTGCACTGCTGCACTCAAGCCTGGGCGAGAGACTGAGACTCCATCTAAAAAAAAAAAAAAAGAAATTGTACATGGATGGAGTTGGAGGTCATAATCCTAAGCAAACTAACCCAGAGATAGAATACCAAATACCACATATTCTCACTTAAGAGTACGGACTAAACACTGAGTACACATGGCCATAAAAATGGGGAAAATAGACATTTCAGACTACTAGAATGGGGAGAGAGGGAGGAGGGGACGGGTTCAAAAACTGCCTATTGGGTACTGTGCTTACTACCTGGATCCAATATACCCATGTAACAATCCTACACCTGTACCCCACTGTATCTGAAATAAAAGCCAACATTTAAAACAATAACAAAAATATAAATAAGTTGTAAATATTCTGGCAAGAGAGTAAAGGTCAATGAGTGAAAACAAGTTTCAATTGATAAACCATCCAGGAAAAGGCAGACGTTTACAGCAAAAATATAATTGCTTCAAAGTAAGCCAGAGAGTAGGGAAGAAAAGGAAAGCCCTTGGAGTCGGGCTGGCCTCCTTGAGCATCCTTGGGCGTCCTTCAGCATCCTTGGGTCCAGGCCCAGGCAGAAGATATTTCTTTCTGAGATAGCAGGTGTGCTCTATTAAATTGTGCTCCCTCGGGAATCCTTGCTGTTTTTCTGATGATATCAGCTGAAAAGTTCTGACAAATGCCATTAAGATAGCTTAAGATTGTGTACACATGTACACAGTCTGTCATCTATTAGTGAGAGAATCGTGTCCTTATATATGCGTAAATTAAAATATGTGTAAAACGGAAGATTGTTCTGTTCATCCACAAATTTTATGCCTGTAGACTGACAAATCTGCCCTCTTGTAGTGTATTTTATATTTATATATGTATATGATATATTAATATATAAATATGTGTACATTATATATATTAGCTATTGAATTATATATCTATTTATGTACACACACACACACTCCAAAAGGGCACATTTGTCACTTTATAGGCATAAAACTTTATATAAGTATAAAATATAGAAGCACAGAAAAATAACTGTGTACTTTTATTAAAATACCCCCACTGTAATACTATTGCTAATTCCATTGTATTTTTAAGTTTTTTTCTCTCTGAGTCATTTGTAAACTTTTAGATGACTTCTTTAAAATCTGCAGTTTGCCATGACATCATTTTGGGGTCTGCCAGATCTTCATCATGAGTGGGTTATTTTCTTCTTTAACATCCCCTTCTTGGATTTGTTAATCATTGAGGTAAACTGAAAAAAAAAAATCCCAAGAACATTGTTTTCCCAAAAGGTCTGTAGCTGTGTTCTTCCAGAGGGTTGATAAACTCCATGAGAATAATAGGAGGATCTAGGCCTCCGACAGTCAGGGCTCACACAGATTAACAGCAAAAGTCCCCTTTTTTGTCCCTCCATCCTGGTCATATGGATCTCCAAGCTATGGGATCGAATACAGAAACCTTTCTGAATAAATTGACTCTGAACTACTTATAATCTTTGGCTTTGTGTCATGACAACTTGGCTTCGTCAACATGATATTTGGGAGCAAGCGGCCATCTCTACCAAAGTCTGGCTTCTTGGGGCACTACTGAGCTCTTAATGTTTAAAATGTAGTACTACAATGATACATGCTACCACATGGGTACATCTCGAAAACATTAGCTGGGGGAAAGAAGCCAGTCACAAAATGGCATATGTTAGATGGTTCCATTTATATGATGTATCTAGAACCAGAAAATCTTTTGACACAGAAAGTAAGTGGTTGCCTGGGGTCGGGGGAGGAGGAAATCCAGAGAGATCGAATGAGGGTGCAGGATTTCTTTTCTGGAGTGACTGAATGGGGGTGCAGGATTTCTTTTCCAGATTGACTGTGAATGGGGGTGTAGGATTTCTCTTCCGGAGTGACTGGGGGTGCAGAATTTCTTTTCCAGAGTGACTGAATGGGGGTACAGGATTTCTTTTTCGAAGTGACTGTGATTGGGGGTGAAGGATTTCTCTTCCAGAGTGACTGAATGGGTGTGCAGGATTTTTCTTCTGGAGTGACTGTGAATGGGGGTGCAGGATTTCTCTTCTGGAGTGACTAAATTGGGGTGGAGGATTTCTTTTCCGGAGTGACTGAATGGGGGTGCAGGATTTCTTTTCTGGAGTGACTAAATGGGGGTGCAGGATTTCTTTTACTGAGTGACTGTGAATGGGGGTGCAGTGATTTCTTTTTGGGAGTGACTGAATGGGGGTGCAGGATTTATTTTCAAAGTGATAAAAGTTTCTGAAAAGGGATTATGATGGTGGCTGTAAAACTCTGCACATATACTAAAAAGCACCAGATTGTTCACTTTTAGAGAGTGAATTTTATGGTATGGGAATTGTATCTCAAAGCTGTTATTACAAAATGTTTAAAAGAAGTGCTAACTCTCACAAACTAGATAAGCACACGGAGCTAGCGTGGGGCCACTGTGCACCACGAGGGCCTGAGGAGCACAGAGAGTTTGCCTGTTACACTTATATAGGACTTCACATTTGGCAAAACAGTTTAACATTTAGTTACATCTTCCTTCCAACCTCCTGCGGTGTGTAGGGCAGGTGACGTTATGCTTATTATAAGGATGAGAAAAACAAAGCCCACATGGACATTGTCAGTAACCAAATGACTCACCGAAAGCAGCAGAGTTGATATTAAAACCCAAATCATCTAACTTCAAGACTTTTTTCAGTATCCAAGATCCAAATTATAGACTCTGATTCTTGCAGCTTATAATTAAATGACCTGAATACATCGCACAGCACATCTGGTCTAGTTATTTTTGTTGTTTTAATTAATGGATTGTCATATGGCCTGTAAGGAGATCATCTATCAATGTGGCGAAAAATGGCAAAATAACTGTACACCACTGATTACGTGACTGTGTATACATTTGGGGACAGATCCTACAAAAAATTTCCTAATCACACAGTTAAGTTACATATCTGTATTCTACTTGCGACGATTCAGCCAGGTTAATCAGTTTTATAGTTAACAAAAAATGATAGATTACATTGATTGTATGATACCCTAACAAGAGGGCCAGAGAGGATGTGGTGGCAGTTCATCTGATTTGCCTCACATCTTGGAGCCAGAGGATATGGGTCAGTTATTAGGTCTGTCTTTTTGTGTGCATGCATTGCTTAACCAGGCTCAGCTGTAGTTCTGGTACAGTGGGATGAGTGAGGCTGACTTTACTGCTTTGTGAAAAGGAAATAAGTATAAGAAAGCACTGCCTATAGTAGAATGATTTATAATCCTTTGGGTATATACCCAGTAATGGGATTGCGGGGTCAGTAGCAAAGACTTAGAAGCAACCCAAATGCCTATCAATGATAGACTGGATAAAGAAAATGTGGCACATATACACTATGGAACACTATGCAGCCCTAAAAAAGAATGAGTTCATGTACTTTGCAGGGACATGGATAAAGCTGGAAACCATCATCCTCAGAAAACTCACATGGGAACAGAAAACCAGATACCGCATGTTCCTCACTCATAAGTGGGAGCTGAACAATGAGAACACATGGACACCGGGAGGGGAACTTCACACACTAGGGCCTGTCAAGGGGTAGGGGGAAAGGAGAGGAAGAGCATTAGGACAAATACCTAATGCATGTGGGGCTTAGAACCTAGATGACAGATTGATAGATGTAGCAAACCACCATGTCACATGTATACCTATGTAACAAACCTGCACGTTCAGCACATGTATCCCA
>NW_012114766.1:4418313-4459829 GCF_000951035.1 Colobus angolensis palliatus | reverse complement strand
ATTCTATAGATACTTAGTACAACCCAGAGTGCCCTGGGCCAGTCACCACACCCTCAGGAAGCAGGCAAGCGCCTTGTCTTCCCTGGTTAAGTCTGATTTCATAGAACTAAGAAGTCATACTATTTAAAGACACAGGCTGAAACATTAATCTTTCTAACTTCTGCATTAGACTTTCCAGGACTCATCAGTAAAAGAAGTAGCTATGATTGTAGTGTGTCTAAAGTCACGTATATGATGCATTTCATTACCAGTGTACCTATTAATACAAAGAAATGTGCTGTATAAGGTTCTACTCTCTGCTATATACTTTCAGTATTCAAATTTGATCTATAGTTCTGGGATCTATGGCTGCAATATGGGGCCCTACCAACTTCTTAAGCACAAGATGCATCTTTGTACAAAAGAAAACTTATCTGTACAAACACCTGCTGGTACAGATAACCTGCATTTTGGAAAAGTGATATTCATTCCTTATACCTTGACACTGACAACTCACCAACTGTGCAAACAGGATCTGCCAGAAGGATAGTTAAAGGCAATTGCATGGCCTAAAATAAGTTCAGAAAAAAAGGTATAACCTGACAGTATTAAAACATTTTAGTTTCTGGTGAGATTTTATTGTTTTCTGGGTAAAGGGCAGAGGAAGACTTATGTAACAAGATACCAGCTATGCAGCTCATTCTTGATTATACAAATGTGTGAAAAAGACACCTAATGCTAATGTTTGGTATAATTACAGCAACTGAACTGGCCAAAACAACTAAATCTGATTTGGGAAGCATCTAGGAAGAATTATGCGTGCACTTACGTCATTGGGTAACTTAGCTTTCTTGAAAAATATCTTAAGTAAAAGCAAGTTAGACTCCTCTGAAACCTCTGAAAAAAAAATATGTCTTGGATCCAGACACACAAAGGGAAAGAAAAATATGAAGTATTATACAGCTCAATAGCTCTGTAAAGAATTTGTAAGCAAGAGGAAGTGGATAGATGGTATCTACAGTTGGGTTAGAAGCCATTCTCTGAAAACCAGGATTTTCTAACCTTGACGAAGTCATGTTTGATCATTCACAGTCATCTTCTGGAATTACGTCTAAATATCCTATATCTCCTTGGGGAAAAAAAGATACTTGTCAATTAAATTTATTCTCCAGGGTTAGAGTATCTTGAAAGAAAATTCAGGCTGTGGAGAATTAGTCCCTGGTAATGTAACCTGTTATTTATCAAATATGAAAGCAAATTTAAGCAATGATATAATAACCCTACTGTTTCTGGTTTTCTAATACTTCTAGGATAATTTGCAAAAGTTATACAATTTTTGTTAATTCCCAAGAGTGATGTCAAGTTGGCATAACAGACATGATCAATGTCTACCAATGTGTATGCCAGTTACCTTCCTAATAGACCACAACACAGTTCTATAATTTAGTTGGTTTCCACTCTGTTTTTCATGACTGTGTGTGTTCTTGTTTGCACAATAATTACCTGATGTAAAAAAACCATCTAGCAATTATTTTATAGTTTTTAAGTACCAGGCATTTGGCCTTGGGCATACATAAGTAAGATGCAATTCTTGTTGAAGGAGGAGACCACAATCTTTGTGATCACAGTGAACTTAATACTATAGTATTTTGCAAAACTATTTCTGACACCAAATAATACATTTCCTATTATGTACAGCTTGGTGATTGCAAAGGATGTTTGCTTTATAACATGAATCTCTTGTATTATAATCAAACGTAGCACATGAAATAATACTGTGAACTACAAAGTTTCTACTCAAAATTCACAAATGTTGGTTCTCTCTTAACACGTTCTCCCTTTTTATGTTCTTATTTTTAGTTTCTCTCATTTTCCAAATCTCTATTTTAAAAATGTGTCCCAAGGAAAATGAATAGCCTAGAGCAAAGATAATTCATCGCTCACCCCACTCCTTCTTGAGCTGAAACAGAGCTCCCCACTGTTTTCTGGAAGCGACAGGCAGAGACATTCAGGACCCGGTTCTATCATGGGATATTCTGCCCCTGGTCTCGGGTGGATAATAAGGCCTGCACTTATTATTCAATAAATACATGTTGCATTGGAGGAATCACGGTGGAACTGTGGCCACATGTCAGGAGGGCCTCCGCAGAAGGCTGCTGCTTCTGGATGATGGTAATTGTCATGTCTCTTTGTGGAATGTTGGCTATTGATTGTCCTTGTTGAATAAACATTGCCCATGTGATGACGAGGTGACACCTGACCATCCCTGGCCTGGGAGACTTCTATTATTTCTTAGGTTAGTGCAAAAGTAATTGTGGTTGTGGCATATAAAAGTAATGACAAAAACCGCAATTACTTTTGCACCAAATTCATACTGCATTTATAAACCAGATAATTACAATTTCTCATGTTTTGCAATCATTTCCTTTAGGGGTGCTACAAGGGAGAGTAAATACTCTTTTACTAGAGCAATGGGGCTAAATTGCTGTTATGACAAATCAATGTGTTATTTGCATAATTTATAATATGTTACAGCTCATGGTTAAAGTATTCCCATTCTTGGGAATGATAGTTGGTGCTGCAGCTGTGAGTGGAAGGGGAGTGTTACGATTGGAGGTTTCTCACTCACGGTCCGCTGAGAAATCCCCATGCCGGGAACCTTAGCCACACAGCTCCTACTTACAGCCCTTACAGCAGAGTGATGTCTTTCCTTTTTCCTCTCTTCAAGTGCGTGATGCTTTTCTCTGAAGGACCACTTTTGCCTTTTTTGTTGGTGGGTGGGGGTGGTGGCATAGAGGGAAGGTGGGAGCCTGGTCATCTTTTCCCAAATAATTCTGTTGGAGTAAATTGAAAATTTAGCACTGTGATCTGGATCATCTTTTAGAAAGGTTGATGTATTTGACTTGCAGTTTAATTGACATCGTTAACAGAAGGTGTTAAACGTCTTGATTCAAAATACAAACTGCAATTATTTTTGCAGCAACCTAGTAACAAAAATACCTGGCAGGTTGTTCTGTGATGCCATCTGCCCTAATTTTCTGATAATGTGGCTCTGAATGCAATACTGTTAAAGTTTTACTTGTTTAGACTACTTAGAAGTCACAGTAAAATTAAAAGAATGAATTCTAATTTTTATTATACAAATTGTTGAAAATTAAAAAATGCACAATCTGACTCCCCATAATGTACTGGATAATTTCTAAATACATTGTCAATAGAATCATGTGCAATAATTTAGTTTGAAAGAATTTTAGGATCAAATATCAGATTTGATTTTTAAAATTATGGGCCTATTTGTTGTCTAAGGAGATAAAGACATTTATGTCATCAACACGACTCACTATAGGTAATAAATATTTCACTAGGTGGCACTGAAAAACCCAAACCAACCAACCAAACAAACAAACAAAAGACCAAGTGTGCTGAAAACTGTTCATGAAAATGCAGAGTTCATGCCCTGCTATCATGTTTTCCACTCACAGAGCCCGTGGGCTTCACCAATGTGGACTCACTCAGCTGTCCTGTTTCAGCCACAAGCATCACCTACTATCTGTGCAGAAATCAACTCTTGAATACTAGTGTATATTTTCTGCTGTTGTTTGAAAACGGAGGAATACGTCTTCTTTCTATTGGCATCTTCTTGCTTTTAACAGTAGAATAGTACCTTTTTACTAGCACATATTTTCAACACATATTTGTCCCCTAGATGGGTATTTCGTTTTTGTTTGAATGTTATCTTCATTTTTTAATGTATACATTTCAATGTTTAATATATAAATATATTTTAATTTCCCCCAGCTTCACTCACTTTCTTTTTACATAGAAATATGATGCATAGGTCTGGATTTCCTTTTTAATTCAATGCCTGGGGAGTTGTTTCATGAGAATATTCCAGAGTCTGTTTGTTCATTCATTCTAAAAAACATAGGGACGATTTACCAACCAGAAACTACATTTAACGCTGGAAATCCAAAACCCAGCACAGGAACCCGTTTGAAGAGAGGGTAGGAACTGCTGGCTAGGGAAACATCTGAACTTTAACAGAGCATTGAGGAGCAGAGCTGATTAGAAATAGCATCATGATTGGCTTTGTAAAGACCAAAGGAGGAGAAAGGAGTTGGAGGTAAAGATGGCACAGTCAAGAAACAGAATGGTTGACACAGTTTAATGGTAATGTGGTATTTGTATAAATTGCTCTGCATACAATTATTTTAATATGCATTATTTTATGTATTTCTTACAAGAACTCCATGAGGTGTGAAAAGGAGTGTATTAGCAGATCATTTCATAAGCAGACCTTTAAGAGACCTGGATCAGAGTTGCCTTCAGGCCCTGGACTGGAACCTAGGTTTTCTGACTTGCATTATCTCTTCTGCCACACTAATATTCTGTTATTTGAGGCAATCATATTTGCATATGCTCTCTGCATGTGTGTGTGTGTGAGAAAGAGAAGGAAAACTAGCAACAGCCAGCCCACACTCCTCTTATCATAATAGATGTGTTTCAATATTTATTTTATTATGAGTTTTATGCCTTCTGAACCAGTGTACTTAATACAAAAGTAGGAAAATTCATCTGGAATGAAAACAACAACAACTACAACCAAAACTCACTTTGATGAAGCAGCAGCCCAGGCTGAGTCTATTGTGTTTACACTTCCAGAACTACAAAAGGGATAACATAAAAACCAGGTATGGCAAACGATTTGAGGATCAATCTGTGTTTGTTTTTGTAGCCCTTGCACCCACAGAAAATTGTGAACATGTCAAGTATTCGGGACCTATTTTGAATTAATAAATAGATGAGATCATTACCATTAGCAAAAGTTAGCACCAAAGGTTGTAGAATGTGGCCCACTCCCACCCACCAAGAGCGTGCAGTTTCTACATCTGTGAGTTTTGGAGCTCTGCAGAGCTTATAAAAACCTGCTCATTTTGCCATGAACACAAGTCCTACTGCTTAGTACTTGTGGGACTTTGAACATGTCGTTAACTTTTCCATTTCCAGTTTCTTCCCTAGTAAAGCAAGGATAACACCCATGTCCTTATTTGTAGGATCCTTAGGATTATGGAAGTAAGCTCCTGGAGAACACATAGGCAGGGCCTGGCTCACTGAAAAGGATCTATTCGCGTTTGCTATTCTTACTGTTCTTACTCCTGTAGTCCTTGCCACACCACTGTTACCAGGACTCCTTCATGAAGGATGGAGTCCAACTCCCAGAGATGTGGGGATAGGGTAGGGGGTGGGCCTGATTAGGTAAAGGAAGATGACAACAGATCACACAGCAAGATGGGCTGCTGACAGAGAAGAAAATCCGAACCTGTAGTCAGAAAGGTCTGCTTCCATGTGCTAAATTCTCTTATCAAAAGACAGGTTTTGAAAATTATTGCTACAGAATGATCAGTTATATGAGCTTTGAGAATTCTTCATTTAAAAAGATACATCAGATGTTCTTAATTAACCCATTTTGGCTCTTGCCATTTTGTTCTGTAATTTCCTTGCTTATCCAATTGTGGGTGAGATTTGTAATGAACTTTCTGATACATAACTATATTGGTTCGTTTTCACGCTGCTGATAAAGATACATACACCCGAGACTCGGCAATTGACAAAAGCCAGAGGTTTGATAAGACTCACAGTTCCACATGGCTGGGGACACCTCACAACTATGGAAGAAGGCAAGGAGGAGCAAGTCACGTCTTACGTGGATGGCAGCAGGCAAAGAGACAGAATTTGTGCAGAGAAACTCCCATTTTTATAAATCATCGGATCTCATGAGACTCACTCACTATCATAAGATCAGCCCAGGAAAGACCTGCCCCCATAATTCAATCACCTCCCACCAGGTACCTCCCACCAGGTTCCTCCCACAACACGTGGGAATCATGGGAGCTACAATTCAAGATGAGATTTGGGTGGGGACACAGCCAAACAATATCAGTGACTCCAGAGGTTTTTCACAGTTCACTTGATTTTCAAAATTTAGTAAAAACTAGGATACAAAAAGACAGGCTATCTGGGAACTTTCATGATGATCCCTTAAAATGTGCGTATCTTCTCATGGTGTGCCTGCCATGGCATGCAATTTGACCTGACAATTTTCCCAGGAGCTAAAGCACTGAGCTTTCTCCTACATGGAGCCTGAGTAACCACACAGTAGGCCGTTCGGGTGCTTGGTTTTCCTTTCATATTTAAGTATCCAGTGAAGACCTTTCTCTAATCTATGCCTTCTGTTCTTATGAGCTATGTTTATTGACATGTTTGCCTTATACCAGAAGAGGGTAATAAAATAGGCAACTTTTCTTCACAATAGGACCCGAGGGCCACCTTTTTCTATTGTAAAGTTACCTTGCAGTTCTATCATTTCTGTCTCTTTATTTTGGTATCTATCAGTGAAATACAAAGCATTACTCTATCCTATTTATATCATGTATCACTGCGATGGTAAACAAGGAGGAAACGTTCATGCATTAAATCTTTGAAATAGAATTTTCTTATATAAATGCATATTCTTCAAGAACAACATAAAATGCAGCACATATATAATTCTTTTAAAATACAGATAATACAGGCTACTCTCAATGTTTTATTTTTTTGTGTGCTTTTCTATTTTAGTCCTGCTTAAAAGTTCTTAAGTCTTCCCAGCCTATCTTCCCATTTCCTATCTTTACTCATTGATCTGGAAGGAAAATTCATTCTTCCTTCACAGCTATGTCTTTGACCCCGTGACTCTATGACTATCATTCTGGTTCTTTTGGTTACATTTTAGTAATATAGAAAACAATTTTTAATGTATATATTTAGTTCTTGTTGTAAGTCACTGTTCATTTTGAAAATTGATTAACTTTGAAGAAAGAGTTGTAGGGAAAATTGCAAAATCATTTTAGAAGAGGAACTGTTTAATATCTTTCATAGATTTTCTGACTGTAAGTAATTATATATGGGATGGCTGAAACAGCAGTGGCCAACAGCAATATAATGAGCCATGAATATAATTCCAAATGAGTAAGCATATTTAAAAATTCATAACTCATGTGACTAATTTTAATAATTTAATTTTAACCCATGTATCCAAAATATTATTTCAACATATCATCAGTAAAAAGTTAAAATAATTTATAGTCTATTAAAAGAAGTCTTAGAAACCTGGTATATACCTTATACTTGCACGACACTCCAATATAATTTCAAATTTTCATTGAAATAATTTATATTGGCCGGGTGCAGTGGCTCAAGCCTGTAATCCCAACACTTTGGGAGGCCGAGACGGGCGGATCACGAGGTCAGGAGATTGAGACCATCCTGGCTAACACGGTGAAACCCCGTCTCTACTAAAAATACAAAAAACTAGCCGGGCGAGGTGGCGGGCGCCTGTAGTCCCAGCTACTCCGGAGGCTGAGGCAGGAGAATGGCGTGGACCCGGGAGGCAGAGCTTGCAGTGAGCTGAGATCCGGCCACTGCACTCCAGCCCGGGCAACAGAGCAAGACTCCGTCTCAAAAAAAAAAAAAAGAAATAATTTATATTTAAAATTCATAAATTAAGTTTAATTCAATTAGAGTTAAATAATTGAAACAGAAGTTCAGGATTCTGACTTTCACATACAAACAAGACTTTCAGAACAAGTCGGTTCGTGGCGTATCATTGCCGGTAGGAGGAAATAACTTATCTAAACCAAGAACTCCTGAGTTTGGCTCTGCGTTTGCCTCCAGGACATAATCACTCTGTTTAAAAATGGAGAGGCTTTGTGGCTTCTAAGACACCTATCAGGATGTCTTTCTCTGGTTTAGTACGTGTGACCCATTTTATTTTCCCATGTCTGATTAAGATCCAAATTTCCTATCCACTACAGATGGAGATCTATGAAAGACATGATTTTGCTACCACCTAGCCAACATTATATGAAGAAAAGTCATCTTCTCTAGGTTGTGAAGTGTAATACCAAATTCATGGACTATTATCTACAGCACATGTCCTGCATTAGAGTTGTGTGACACTGAAATTTGGGAACTATTATTTTGCAGCTATGTCCATGTGAAATCCCAAAAACCCAGGTAAAAGAAGAAACAGGACAATAATGTTTCTGTCACCATATTGTATTGTTATGATTTTGGAAACAGAGGCAAGCTTACTGATTTTAGTTCTACCACTTGGCTCTTTCAGATGAATGTATAAATAAAAAACAGAACGTCATGACTAAACGTAATACTGTAAAATTACCTGTAGAGAATTTTCAGTGTTAAACATAGAATTTATTCTAATTTATTTCTAAATATTCCCTCATAATTTCTCTGATCATCTTTTGTTGAATGAAAAATGTAACACACACACACACCCACACAAAATACATAATGTAAGAGAATAGGTTCCTGCTTGGAATTCACTTCCTCATGAACCAAATCTAGTGAATTTCCTTATCCTATGAGATCTAGCTCAGCTGTACCTTCTTTCATGGAGCTATCCCTGGCTCCAAAAGGCAAGGAAAAAAAATTTTTTTTTTTTTTTTTTTTTGAGATGAAGTCTCACTCTGTTGCCTAGGCTGGAGCACAGTCGCACAATCTCAGCTCACTGTAACCTCTGCCTCCTAGGTTCAAGTGATCCTCCTGCCTCAGTCTCCAGAGGAGTAGCTGGGATTGTAGGCCTCTGCCACCAACACCTGGCTAATGTTTGTATTTTTAGTAGAGATGGGGTTTCACCATGTTGGCCAGGCTACTCGCGAACTCCTGACCTCAGATGATTCACCCTCCTTGGCCTCCTGAAGTGTTGGGATTACAGGCATGAGCCACCACGCCCAGCTTCCCCAGCTTCCCCTAGCAAATTTTATTGACTACTTTAAAATTTTTATACATATATGAATTTTGAATATGTATGTATTTTTATGTTTACTTTTTCATTTTGATTCTTTTCCTTTTTGTCATTTTTATCATTGAACTGTGAGTTCATTCATCCATGCATTTAGGTACTGTTCCATTTAAAAGGTGTTTTATAGATTCCATATAATTTGCCAGGCCAGCACTGAGCATGCATTGAGAAGGCAACAAACTCATTCCTGACCTTCAGAGATCTAGTAATTTATTAGGAAATCCTGACTGCAAGAGGTAAATAATTTAACACATTAATGTAAAACGTAAAATACTATTAGTGTTGCAAACAGTATGTTGTAATAAGGAATGAGATTAAATTGGTGGGAATGGACTCTTGTTCTAAAAGATGTGAAAAAACTAACCATAAGGAGTGCTTGGGTAAAAAGAAATTAGACTGTAGTGCGGCCAAAGAGAAAGTAGGGAGTCTCTTTGCAATTAAAAAAGGGATAGATAATGTGTCTATTAGGCTGATAAATTCTTTAACTCATTACAGGATTTTATGGGGAATGTTGACTTGAAAACATTTGAAGAGTAGCGGCTTTGTATTTAGACTGTGCTGAATAATCTCCTATAATTAACTTAGATTTTATTTTTATTAAAGTATTACTGGTATGTTTTCATCTCAGTAAAGGATATCATGTTTATATGTTTCCCTCACACGGTCAAAAAATTAGTATTCAATATAGTTTTTTATTATGAAGTCCTCATATTTTTAAAGAATCACAAATTGCCTTATGAGAAGAATCTTTTGTCCTGAAGATGGAAGCTTTGCTGCTTTTACCCCACTCTGCTGCTGCTGCTGCTGGGTGTCGGATGCTGCTGTTTTGTGTCTGTGGGAGTGAGAAATGTAAAGGCCAAATTTATGACAACATGATGCATTGAGTCAGCCCACATGAATATCATTCGTGTCATGCTCTGTCTTCTTGTCTTGTGGCAAGTTATATTTCCAGTAAAAACATAATACTGTAATTCAGAATGTTCCCCCTAGATTTTTGGATGATATTAGACATCTAAAAATCTTAATAAACCTTTCAGTGAACTGTGCAGTATTTATCGTTCTTAAACAGCTTATGTATCAATTTAATGACTATCAATACTGCATAGAACTTGCTTAGAATTTTATAGCTATTTTAAATTCATTAAAACATGCAAATGTCATATGTACTCTTAGACTGTTACTAAACACCCTACTCAAATGCAAATCTTATCAACTACAAAATATATGTGGCTTTTGCATCTGACAACTATTGAATATAAATGTTTGACAATCATATTTAAATTAGTTTTTGTTATTATGTACATTTAAGTTTGGCTTTGGTACTTGAAGCATTGAGATGAACTTTTTGTTTGATGAAAGAGTTATTTAAAACCAAGTATTTGTATATTGAATGCTTTATTATTAACATATATCCGTACCCATTTATTCAGTTTGCATAACTTCTTGTCCTTTAGGTGTTAAAAGGCTCATGCATGTTAAATACATTGTAAGTATTTTGTATTAACTCTGTAAAATGAAACTGCTATAGAGTTAAAGTAGTAAAGGGAGTTAGAAATCAGTATTTATTAAGCATTTACTCCGCCACAGTTATTGTTCCAGAAACATTACCTATGTGTCTAACTGAATTATCACATCTCTGTGAAATACAGAATCTTCTATATTATCCACACTGTAGGCGAGGAAGTCAGTGGTCTGGGAGATTAGCTGTTTAACCCATGATTGCACCGACAACAAGTTAGCAACTGGTGCAATCATATTTACAGCCAGGCCTGCCTGACCCTCACAACATACAGCTTTTATCACCACATTAGTTTAAAATTGCGCTCTGATAGATTATTTCATTGTTTACGTATAGGCCTTGATTGTAATATGGTATGTCTCATACACTGCATGTCTTATATGAATTATTTCAGATAGTAGGTACTTATAATCATGTTTTTCTTTATTTCATTTAAGCAGTCTTCTACAGGAAAAGCCCAAAGCATGATTTAAATTTCTGCATTCACAATAAAACACGGAAAAACAGAGATCTAAATAATTAGTCTTCCAAATCTTGAACTGTGTCTGACATACTCCATTACACCGCTCTTAGGGTTTTCATCTTTCACAGTTAAAAGTGATAGCACATGAAATTAATAATTCCGAGTCATGAGATTCATGTTCTTATAAAAATAATATATTTGTATTCACCCTAGAGCTAGTATAAAGAAAAAAAGTTGGCTATATCATGCTGAAAATAACCAGAATAAATATTTAATAAATACCTCCTGGGTTGGTCAACAACAAATTTGCATGAGTTTATCCAAATGCAAAGGGACCTTGTTGTTAGTGAGACACTGATTTGCAAAGACCCCAGGCAGTGTGTAGGGATTGGAGGAGTCTGGGGCTGATCATGGAAAAGATAAGACCCTGAGAGAGGCGGGATCACAGGACAGGTTTTATCAGGCGATGCTGGCATGAGAAGGGAGATCCCATACAACACCAGCTCTTCCAGAGGCTTACAGCAGTGGCTGGGGGCCACATCCAGCAGGGGAGAAGGGCTCATCAACTTCCCCAGGGAGGGGCATCAGAGAGGGGCCCAGGGGTCCTGGTGTTGTCTCTCAGCAGCCTGGTGGGTGAGGCATCTCTGGGCCAGAGGCCTTCCAGGGACCCCGGCAGCTTGGAGTGTGTGTTAGTCTCGGGCTGCCATGATCAAGTACCACAAATTGGATGCCTTAAAGAACAGAAATCTATTTCTTCTTGATTCTGGAATGGAAAAGCCCAGGATCACGATGTCAGTGGGGTTGGTTTCTCCTGAGGCCCCTCCTTGGCTTGCAAGTGGCCGCCTTCTCCCTGGGTCCTCCCTCCGTGTGTGTCTGTGTCCTTATCTTCTCTTATTAGGAGGCACCAGTCATACTGGATGAGGGCCGCTGCATGACCTCTTTTAATCTTAATTCCTCTCTAAAGAACTCATCCCCCGGTACAGTCACATTCCGAGGAACCTGAGGTTAAGATTTCAACATGGGAATTTTGGGAAGACACAACTCAGTCCTCAACAGGATCTTACAACTCCAAGGTCTTATCTTATCAATGGGTAGCAGCTGTCAGGTGAAGTTTTGCAGGGTATGCAAAGCAGGCAGGCTCTAAATGGCTACAAGTCTGCTAGTCTGGGCTATTTTTAAAATAATTGGATGTGTAAAATTTGAGTTTGGTGCCAGCAGGCTTATGAGCTAAGAGCTCTCAGCCTGCAATGAAGAAATAAACAACCCAGGGGCCAGTGCACACAGGCCGTGTTTGGCTCATTTATAAAACACTGAGTTGCAGGGCACGTCCAGACTATCCTGGGCTCTACAGGGCTCACAAGCATGAAGCCCAGCACTGCAGGACAGCCTCGTCTTGCTTACAGCAGCCCAACACCCTAAAGGGAATCCGTTCTCATTTTATTTTGTTTTTGTTGTTGCTCTTGATAAAATTTAGATGTCTCATCTAAGGCAAGTACATGCAGACTTGAATTTAACTAGGTTTATCCTTACTCAGTTTTGAATAACTGTATGAAGTTTTTAATGAAACCATGTATTTCTTTAAACTCATATTTCTGGACATTCTTTTAATGCCTGATCGGATATTAACTCTCCTCTGAAAGCGTTCCTGACTTTGTCAAGCAAAGACCCCACTTCACAGGTCCCTTAACATTGAACACTCTCTCCATTACGTCATGGCACCTATCAAGGTGGGCTGTAACTATTGTTTATTTACATGTGCTATTTTTCTGAATACGTGAGCCACATCAGATTGGAGACTGTGGTCTCTGCATATAATTCCATTTCCTAGCAGAGCACCTGACACATAACAGACACTCATTAAATATTTTTGAACTACTTGATGAAGAGAAGTTAGAAGCAGTTCCTAAACTCAGACATAATAACAGCCACACCACACTGACCAGTAAATTCGTTTCCAAAGGAGCTGCTGTAAATCGTACAAGGAATGGATTATAAAATATCATTTGCCTTCTGGGTGTGGAGAGTAGTTTTGAAAGGGCCGCTTCTTTTTAGAATGGAAAGCCATCATGGAAATAAAATGTAAATCGTTTCTGCTGAGGCTTAAAAGGCCAAAAATCTTCTTGGGTGAGATTTGTAATGAATGAGTCTAGATTCATATGCTCACTCTGCTCCTGATCCAGCTTTGTTTTTGGTGTGGTTGCTTATTTTGGGGAGGAGGTGGACTTTGTCTACCTGTACAAGTTGAAAAACAGTAACAGCAGCCAGCACTAAGGTATGAGTCCTGTAATCACCAGAGTGTCTATCTTCTTTATTCTCCAGTCTTTGCAATCATATTCAGAGGAAGTTAGTAATAGTAGTCTTAATTTGTATATTTATTAGGTACCAGGTACTATATTTATGTTGTTGAGGTCTACTTTTTTATTTAACAGAGCTGATGTTGCTTTTATTATTTAAAAACTTGAAAAACCAAGATACAGGAATGTTGATTAGGTCAAGTGGTCTCAGTAGCTAAGTTTTGAGTTGAAATTGGCATCAGCTGTTCTGACTTCTTTAACTCAGAATGTTCCCTCTTCGCTGATTCCCATGTGTTCCTGACCTGAAGAATCGTCAGGATGCTACTTAAACATGCATATCAGGCTTTTCCTGTGGCCATTCAGATCTGCCCTCTAGAATGGTATTGTGGATTGCCTGTGTCCCCCTAAAATTCAGGTATTTTACTTCTTATCTGCAGTATAGCTATATTTTGAGAGAAGGTCTCTAAAGAAGTAATTAAAGTTAAATGAGATAGTAAGAGTGGGGCCCTGATCCAAGGGGATTAATCTCCATACAAAAAGAAGCACAGATACCAGAAGAGACCTCCCCAACCCCCACTCTGCCTTGTGAGGACACAGTGAGAAGGTGGCAGTTTGCAAGCCAGGAAGAGAGCCCTCACTAGGAACTGGGTCTGTGTGAATCTTGATCTAGAACTTCAGCCTCTAGAACTGTCAAGAAAAAAAAAAAAAAAAGAATAAAATAACAATGTTGTTTAAGCTACCTAGTTTGTGGTATTTCGTTATGGCAGTCTGAGCTAACACAAATGAGGAGACTCTTTAGCCACAATCTAGGGTTAAAGGGAGTCCCAAGTGATTATTTTGATCATTCAGGTTTGAGAAACTTGACATCACACTTCAAATTAGTAATACCTAGGAACCACTGATCACAAAAATAAGACATACATAGAAAAATAATTTTATGGTTGTCAGAGCAGTACATCACAGAGAAAGAATAGCTTAAATAATATTCCCCAGCTGTACATAAGAAATAATTATTTTCATCAAAATTTATGTATTTTTGCCGAAGTAGGAAGTTTATGTGTATGTATGTGTGGCATTTAAAGTCCCCCATAAAATAAAATTACCTTTCTCAATTATGAGTACAAGTGCAAAGAGCTCTTCCTTTCTCTTCATTGTTTCATCTTCAAAATTTATCTTTTACATGCTCCATTTAACACAAATGTACTTAAACAATGTGTCACTTGATATGATTCTCTAGAAGATTTCATAAAACAAGAGTTCTTCTCTAACTTAAAGAATAAATGTTATAGTCAGACATTTCATGTTTCTTGTGGGTATGAAAGAATTGGGATCTACTTTTAACATAGTTTGAACATGATCATTAGTAGAATTAAAATTTTACAGGTGATACTTGAGGATTTGTCTTTAAATTAGCAGCTCTATAGTAGCTTTGATGTTTGCTATTTTGTTTTTTACTAGATATAGTTTTGTAAAGTAGTTTTAGGTGCACAGCAAAATTAAGGGGAAGGTTAAAAAAATTTTATATGCCCCTTGTCCCCACACATTCAGGGCCTCCTTTATTATCAACATTCCCCATCAGAATGGTACATTTATTACAATAAATGAACCTACTTTGACATATTACTATTAACCAAAGCCCATAGTTTAGAGAACACTCTTGCTGTTGTCACTTTTATGGGGTTGGACAAAAGTTCGATGACATGTATCCATCCTTATAGTGTCATGCAGATAATTTTCATTGTCTTAATTATCTGTGCTCTACCTATTCATCCTTCTCTCCCTCAACTCCTGGCAACCCCTGACCTTTTCACTGTTTCCCTAATTTTGCTGTTTCCAAAATATTACACAGTTGGAATCATATACTATGTAGCTTTTTCAAATTAACTTCTTTCATTTGGTAATAGGTATTTAAGGTTGGAAAGAGCTGACAACTTGACAATACTGAAGGTTTTTTTTTAAATCCATGAACATGGGATATCTCTTTGTTTAGTTATTTTTTAATTCAGAGTTTTATAGATTTCTTCATATAAATTTTGTATGTATTTTGTTAGGTTTATATATAAGTATTTCATTTTGGAGTATGCTAAATGTAAATTACATTTTATTTTGAATTCCACTTGTTCATTGCTGATATATAAAAAAGGAAATGATTTTGTGCATTAGTATTAACTTTGTATCCTACCACCCTGCTATAATTGCTTATTAGTTCTAGGAAGGTGATTTTTTTTTTCTCAATTATTTAGAATGTTACACCTAGGCAGTTGTGTCATTTCAATGTCTAGAAATAGGTAGGG
Source organism: Colobus angolensis palliatus (assembly GCF_000951035.1). NCBI lineage: Eukaryota > Metazoa > Chordata > Mammalia > Primates > Cercopithecidae > Colobus > Colobus angolensis. The sequence goes on along the minus strand of NW_012114766.1, from coordinate 4,444,420 downwards.
AAAAACAAACTTTTATTTCTTCCTTCTCAATCTGTATTCCATTTATTTTCTCTTCTTGCTTTATTGCATTAGCTACAATGTTGGAAGTCAGTGGTGAGAGGGGACATCTGTGCCTTGTTTCCTGCTCTTAGTGACAAAGCTTTGAGTTTTCACCATTAAGTAAAATGTTAGCTACAGGGTTTTTTGATAGATATTGTTTACCAGATTGAGAAGGTTTCCCTCTAGTTCTTGTTTACTGAGGATTTTTTTAAAATCATAAATATGTATTGGATTTTGTTAATTGCTTTTCTCTGCATGTATTGATGTGATCATGTGATTTTCTTCTTTAACCTATTGATACGATATGTTAATTAATTTTTCAGTATTGAACCAGCCTTGCATACCTGAGATGAATCCCAGTGAAACATGATATATAATTCTTTTTATACATTGTTGAATTTGTTTTGCTAATATTTTGTTGAAGATTTTTGCAACCATGTCCATGAGAAGCATTGGTCTGCAGTTTTCTTTTTTTGGAATCCCTCTGTCTGGTGTTGATGTTAGGGTAATGTGGGCATATCTTGTGAGGAAGAATGAAATGCTCTGCAAAAATGGTTCCTTTTCCCCTCCCCAAGCTGGAAGCATGAGGGTGCTCTTCTCCAATATTCCTTGTGAGAACCTGTGAAGCTCTAGGAAGTAAAACTCACAATGTGTAGACCCCTGATGATTGAGTCTTCTTGGAGTAAAACTAATGTCATGAATGGCCCCCTGATGACTGAGATCTCTTGGGGCACACTGAGCCCCTAGCAGTTCATCAGTTACAGCTCTGCTTTCCCTGCTCCTGCTCTGGAGCTTTGTGCTTGTGGGTTTCTGCTCTGGTACCATGACTTTCTGTAGTTCCCTGTATGTGTCTCCAATCTTGGGAGCAGCAAATTGTCCTGTGACCCCCACCTCTCTGAATGATCTAAGAAGAGTTGATCTTTCAGTTTGTGTAGCTTTCTCATAGGACAGAGTGGTGACTTCCAGCTTCTTACATGCTGAACAGGAAACCAGAAGACTACCTTACTATTCTTTTTAAAACAATAATCTGTATAAACCAGAAAATAGAAACCAGCAAGTTTGCAAAGAATCCTGATTTGTGTTCTCCTGCGAAGGAGAAGCCTGCATGCCCCTCCTCTGGTCACTTTCCTGTGCTGTGCATGAGGGCAGTTCACCAGATGAGGCTGAGTGCTCCCAGTAGGCTGAGTGCTCCCAGTCTTGGGAATATGTCTGGAAATCGGCTGCCAAGTCTAATCTGAGAATTCACACTTTCTTTGGGGACAGGTTAAAAATGGATCTGGGCCGGGCGCGGTGGCTCAAGCCTGTAATCCCAGCACTTTGGGAGGCCGAGACGGGCGGATCACGAGGTCAGGAGATCAAGACCATCCTGGCTAACACGGTGAAACCCCGTCTCTACTAAAAAATACAAAAATCTAGCCCGGCGAGGTGGCGGGCGCCTGTAGTCCCAGCTACTCCGGAGGCTGAGGCAGGAGAATGGCGGGAACCCGGGAGGCAGAGCTTGCAGCGAGCTGAGATCCAGCCACTGCACTGCAGCCCTGGCAACAGAGCGAGACTCTGTTTCAAAAAAAAAAAAAAAAAAAAATTGATCTGTACATGGACTGATGACTGTTGTAGGCTTGCTCTGTGGGAAACAAAATTAACAAACTCTTGGGAACTTGTTAAATTTTATGTTGGTATTCTGTTCACATCTGGAATTGAACAGGAGAGTGATGACCAAGCTGAAGGATGGCTGAGAAAGCAAGCTGAAGAGAGGGGAGAAGAATAAAAGGGAACTACATAGGTTAAAGGACACTTTGAATCATTCCTTAGAGATTTTCAAGTATATTCTCTTAACTCTTAAAATGGAAGGAAAGGAATGGGAATGGGAAGGGAGAAGGAAAGGGAGAGCGAGGAAGAAAGGAAGGGAGGGAGGGAAGGAAAGGAGGGAAGGAAGGGAGGGAAGGGAAGGGAAGGGAGGAGGGAGGGAGGAAGAGAGGAAGGCAGGGAGTGAAGGAAGGGAAGGAAAGAGAAATGGGAAGGAAGAGAGGAGGGAAGGAAGGGAAGTGGGAAGGAAGGGAGGAGGGAAGGAAGGAAAGAGGGAAGGGAAGATTGCTTTGAGTAGGGGAGAGACTCACGTTCATGAAGGTAATTATTATCTGAGGTAGAAAAGAAAGTCTTTTCCTTTGTCCCTTTGTTAATAAAGGGTATGTTTGGAACAAAGTATTTGCTTTTGTTTTTTAGGTATTATGCTTTTTAATTGACTACAAAAAATGTAAGAATACCTGTATGGCTAACCTGGGAAATGTTTAGTGGTAGTGTGTATTAGTCTGTTCTCACGCTGCTGATAAAGACATAACCAAGACTTGGTAATTTATAAAGAAAAGAGGTTTAATTGATTCACAGTCCCACATGGCTGGAGAGGCCTCACTATCGTGGTGGAAGGTGAATGAGGAGCAAAGTCATGTCTTACATGGCAGCAGGCAAAGAGATATGTGCAGGAGAACTCCCCTTTATAAAACCATCAGATCTTTTTAGACTTATTCACTATCAAGAGAATAGCACGAGAAAGACCCACCGCCATGATTCAGTTATCTCCCACCAGGTCCCTTGCACAACATGTGGGAATTATGGGAGCTACAGTTCACCATGAGATTTGGGCGGGGACACAGTGATATCATACTGATTTAAGGCTTTCACATACCTCTATCAGGTAATCCACATAAACACCCTGTCACGGCAACAGGAGCTGGTTTCTTGTCCTGCTAAGCACCAGCTGTGAATCTTGGAGCAATTTAACATCCCAATGCTTCAGTTTCTGTATCTGTCATGGGGGTGATAATGATAATATGATATTTAGTGTGTGACAACTAAGTAAATTGTCAGATGTAAAGAACTTAGAATGAGGCTTAATAAGTGTCAAAACTGTCTATTATTAGCATGACTATGATTGTTGTTATGGACTTCGCAGAGTTCCTCCTCACAAAGAACTTGACGATAATGGTCTGCAGGGTGACTTGGCTGGGGTGTGTCTGCTTTTGCTCTGCAGGACTAGCTTTCCTGACCAGCGTTCTTTCCATTTCCATGTGATTTCCTCTCTGTTACAGGAGGTAGCAGATGCAGGCAGTGTCTAGTAAGAATCCTGCGGCTTAGGTTTGCTGCTGTTGCTGGAACACTGTATGTCTCCTATCACTTTAATTCTCCCTGAAAGGTCTGTTGTTTATTTAATTTCATTTATCATTCCCAGTATTTTCTCTTTTTCCTCTGCCTTATTCTTCACTCTCCTTCCCTATCTTTGCACTCACACTTCTGGAATTCCTGCTTCACATGTTGTCTTTTCTCACCCTGGTAGCAAAGACTTCGCATCCATGTCCCAGTCGCAGGAAAGCTCAGGCTGCCCTCACACTGGACCTGCCCTGTGGGATTTATGCCCCCTGTGCACCATCCTATTTAGACATTTTCCTCAAGGCAGAAATGCTACTAAAAGCTTCCAGAAAGCTTACATTCCAAGAAAAAAAAAAACCACTAAAATTTAATATTTTTAAATAGTAGACATATTATGACTGCTGTTTTGACATTCCACTGAAATAATTTATGAGTGTTTTACATCTTTACATTTCAATACATCTGATTCCCCTTTGAAGCAGCTAAAAATGGTTCCAGACCCACTACCAGCTGCCTTGCTATCAAGCATTATTTTTTCAGAGGGTGGGGGGTGGGGGTTGGCAGGGAGGAAACATCTTCCAATCTGCTGACTCATTTACTTATAAAAGAAAATACGGCATATTGTGAGTCTCTTTGATCCCTTTAATATGCAGGAAACTCCATCATGCAAATTTATAAGGTTTGGATGATTTTGTTAAAAAAGAAAATACCACTAAATTAAATTCTGGAATAAAATTCTTGTTTCACTGGTATCTAAGTGGGTTGACTTTGAAGCATGGCAAAGATTATGTGTAAAATTCAATACCAAAATTGTTAACAGTGATATTTGAACTAACTGGAAGTCCCATCCTATGCAATCTTGTAGCTTTCTTGAAGGAAAAACATACCCTCTTTATCTTTATATCACTCCAGTGCATCTTGCAAAGTGAGACACACAGCTGATGAAAAATAAATGTTTGTTAAATGAACTGAGTATAGGCGGTATCAGGCGGATGCTTAAAATGACACCTCCTTAGAATTGAAAAAAAAAAAATTGTTATCTTTTCCCTTGCTTCCTACATCTGCAATTTCACTGTTTTTTTTTTTTTTGTGGGTTGTTGTTTTTTTTTGGTTTTTTGTTTTTTTCTAGATAGCTCAGAATCTCCAGATCCCCATTTCACAGGGACAATTTTAATTTCTCTCCTGTGACTGAGAAAGTTTCACTTTTGTCTGTGTTCATAGGATTCTCACACTTGTCTCTACTATACGGGTACCCTCCTGTTGATACTATTTTCAGTGCCTATTCACAAAATTCCAAATATCTTTCACTTTCATTTCAAAGATGTTAAACTGAAACTGACCAGTGTCTAATTTTTCCTTCAGCTCCAGAGAAACCTTTTGGTCATACAAGCAGATATTCTTGTATAAAAATTCTGTTTCATTACGATTCTTATTGACCATCATCAAGATGTCTTTCGATAAACTGATCTACCTCTTAGCTTGAAAATGTCATTTTCTCTTCAGCCTGGTGAATATTTATTTATCTTCCACTGCCTTGCTCAAATATCTCCAACTTCATCAAACTTTCTTATTTGTCACAATTGGAAATAGATGTTTCTACCAATGGCCCATTATATAAGCCACTATGATAATACATATGTCCATGCATAGGAATTGAATACTTCTATGTCATTTTAACCACCAAAAATCATAAGCCTCTAGAGGGTTAGACTCTTGTATTTTACTTATTTGTAATCAATAGCCAGAGATAAGGACAGCCTGGCACCCATAAAACCCTGGATAATGTGAGCAGAACAAATATTTGGAGTCTGTGCTATATATAGCACCAACATTATCTGATGGGAGAATCTCGTAAACAAATTAGGGTGGCATTAATTAAACAGTTATTCTTTTACAAGGTAAGTGCTGAGCTAGAATTTAAAGAAAATAGTTTTTAGCGAAAATAAGTAATATACTGAGCTAACTTTTGCATGGGTATCTACTAACTAGGTTTTTTATTGTGTCTTATTAACAAACAGATGGCAATAATTGTTTTCAGTAAACTTTCAGAAATAGGGAAGAATGTAGAAGTTTAATCTTATGAAATATATCAAAGTGTAGGATAATAAACATGAATCAAGGTAATCAATAAGCATTACTAAGTATGTGTTTATTTCCTTTTGAAAAGGCAAGGCATTTTGAAAATATCCTAGAAAAGCATTCTTAGAAATTCCTTCACTGATTCAATTTTGTTTATGAAGAAAAGTATTCAATCACTTTTCTCCTTATATTTTAAAGACAGAAAAATCTACATAAATGACAGAGGTTAAATGCTCCCTAATTATTTATGTTATAAACTTATCAATCATACAAATATAAGACATGAATTTCTATCCTAATTTAAAAGATATAGAGTTATTCTGTAAATTAGAAGTGGCTCTTTTGGGAAAATCAAAGCATTTGTGCTGATTTAACCATATATAAGCTGATGAAACAATATACTTTGAAGGAAAGAGAAGCTGACTCTTTATTCAGAGGAGGTTAAGCTCTGTGAAAAACTGACCGGAATGATAGGGTCTTATGTAATAAAAGACTGTTGGTTGCTCATGTGAAAATCTTGGACAGTGTTTAGAATGGTGGTGATTTCCTCTCCGTGTAATATTTAGAGACCCAGGTCCCTTCCACCGGGTCCTCCCACCCGCAACCTCCAACTCCTGCCATTCACTGTTGTTTCTGAATGGAGAGGGGCTGCAGATCCCTTTAGCGCAGGGGAGGGGAGTGGGAAGTTTGCTGGTGTGGGCCTGAAGTGTGGCTCACTTTCACTCTCCCCCTTTGCACTAGACTTGGGCTCACGGAAAAGGAGTCTGGGTGCTATGGTTTAACCCACCGTGGATTTCAGTGGGTAGCTGGTACTCTTCCCAAGCTTCCTTTTTCCTCACCGAAGCATGAATCCGCCATGTTCCTGGAACATATTAGTGAGGTGCTCCATAGCTGTAATTTCTATTAGATTGGTGTAAAAGTCATTGTCATCTTTTTCCATTATTTTCAATAGCAAAAACTGCAACTACTTTTTGCACCAATCTAATAATACAGCAGTAACTGGGCTGTTGGCAACTCCTAGAAAGACTGTTGTGGTAATTAATTTGGGTTATTTGAATGGCTTTTGATTGCTTTACATGTTGGATGTTCAAAAATATGTTTGGGATGGAGTTTGAGACTAGCCTGGGCAACAGGTTGAAACCCCATCTCCACTAAAATACAAAAATTAGCCGGGCCTGGTGACATGCGCCTGTAATCCCAGTTACTTAGGAGGCTGAGGCATGAGAATTGCTTGAACCCAGGAGGCGGAGGTTAGTGAGCTGAGATCGCGCCACTACACTCTATCCTGGGTGACAGAGGGAGACTCTGTCTAAAAAAAATACAAAAAAACTAGCCGGGCGCGGTGGTGGCGGTGTCTGCAGTCCCAGCTACTCGGGAGGCTGAGGCAGGAGAATGGCGGGAACTCGGGAGGTGGAGCTTGCAGTGAGCCGAGATCGCGCCACTCACTCAAGCCTGAGCAACAGCGTGAGACTCCGTCTCAAAAAAATAAAAATAAAAAATAAATATAAATAAATAAATAAATAAAAGAGTTTGATTCCTTCTCAGTAATTTCATCGTATTGTACTGTATTGCTTTTTACTTTAAAACTCAGACTTCAAAGGTTGTATCAGACAAGACATTGCTTTTCTTTTCTTTTCTTCTTTTTTTGAGACAGAGTCTCGCTCTGTCCCCCAGGCTGGAGTGAGTGACGCGATCTCCGCTCACTGCAAGCTCCGCCTCCCGGGTTCCTGCCATTCTCCTGCCTCAGCCTCCCGAGTAGCTGGGACTGCAGGCGCCGCCACCATGCCCGACTAGTTTTTTGTATTTTTAGTAGAGACGGGGTTTCACCGTGTTAGCCAGGATGGTCTCCATCTCCTGACCTCGTGATCCGCCCGCCTGGGCCTCCCAAAGTGCTGGGATTACAGGCGTGAGTCACCGCGCCCGGCGACATTGCTTTTCTTAAACATGAGCATGGAGCTCATATATTGGTAAGAACAAAACTTACAAGCCACTGAGTTGTAGCTTTAGGGTTTTGTCCAAAGGCTTCATTTGCAGATGAAGAAATGAAAACTGTTAGAATTCACTCAGCAAAACTGGAGCAACATGGACACTGGACTCCAAGTTTTGGTTATGGTAGAAAGAAACAAAGTCTTCTCTGAAAAGTACAAGGCTAAGTTATTAAGTGAAAGCTCCATTCCAATAGCATTATTCTGATATTTTATGAATATTAAGATTCTGAGGAATCAGAAAAATTAAATTAAATGATTAAGCAGTTTATAATAGCAAATTAATTCTGAAACAAAATATCAATCATTACTGTTTAAATCCAGATGTTTTCTTTCAAAAGTTTTATTGTTTTAATATCTTAATTTATCATCTTAGAAATTTATTTACAGAATTAGGATCGATGATCCTTGAGTAAAAGTGTTTACTTATTTTCAGTTTTCTGTTTCTCTTTTACCTCATTGGTGATTTATCTCTTTTCTAAAGAACACATTTATCATTATTATTTTTTTGTAAAGTAATGAAAAGCTTTCTCTGCAGATCAAGACCTCTAACTGGATTATTTAAATCTAGAGGAAACAGTGCACGGTAAAGTCATCAGGTTTCTATCATTGTGGGATTTGGTTTTGTTTTTCTGTTTTTGCAATTGTGTTTATTTTGGTGTTGGTAGCAGTGTAAATTACTTCAACCACTGACAGACTGGATAGAGAAAATATGGCACATATTTACCATGGAATACTATGCAGTCTTAAAAAAGAATGAGTTCATGTCCTTTGCAGGGACATGGATGAAGCTGGAAACCATCCTTCTCAGCAAACTAACACAGGAACAGAAAACCAAACACCACATGTTCTGACTCATAATTGGGAACTGAGCAATGAGAACATATGGATACAGGGAGGGGAACATGACACACCGGGGTCTGTCAGGAGGTGGGGGCCAAGGGGAGGGAGAGCATTAGGACAAATACCTAATGCATGTGGGGCTTAAAACCTAGATGATGGGTTGATAGGTATAGCAAACCATCCTGACACATGTACCCTTATGTAACAAACCTGTATGTTCTGCACCTGTATTCCAGAACTTAAATAAAGAACACTTACCATGAGATCTACTTTCTTAACAAACTTTTAAGTGCACAACCCAGTATTGTTAGCTGTACGCACGTTGTTCGTCAAATCTCCAGAACATACTCATCAGATATAAACCAAACCACGTACCCCTTAAATATCAGTTCTCCATTTTCCTTTCTTCCCTGCCCCTGGCAACCTCCATTCTATTCTCTGCTTTTGTGCATTGTAGATTCCTCGTGGAAATGGAATACTACAGTATTTGACTTTTTGTAACTGACTTGGTTCACGTAACATAATGTCCTTCAGGTTCATCCATATTGTTGCTATGGCAAGATCTTCTCTTTTAAGAATGAGTAATATTCCTCCGCTGGGTATATATACACCACATTTTCTTTATCCATCAATCAATGGACATAGTAGGTTGTTTCTCTATCTCCACTATTGTGAATAACACAGCAATGAACGTGAGAACACAGGTACCTCTTGGTCATCCTGATTTCCGCCCCCCCCCCTTTATTTTTTGGATATGCAAGTAGTATTGCTGGACTATATGATGATTCCATTAGCACTTTTTTTTCAGTACCTGCTATGCCATTGTCTATGGCAGCTACAGGCCTCGGTTCAATTTTGAAGCAGAATCAGGTAGGAGAGGAAAATCTCTTGTTTACCAGTGATTCTATCAAGAATATTCTCTTAGAAAAGTGCCTTTTAAAAGCCACATGTAGGTGATGACAATAATTCACATTGTCACACTACTTTATAGTTCCCAAGACATAGGACAGACCAGGTTCCTGAATCTCGCCATTTCTGTCTGCTAATTTCCAGCTCTCACTTGTTCATTAGACAAGTCCAGCTTAATGCATCAGGCCAAGTTAGCATAAAATAATGTGTTGGTGCCTTGGTTGCAATGATGATTGATACTCAAGCTGGCTGGGTCAATGCAGTTATTTTTATTTTTATATGTTTATCATATACCAATCCATCTGACAAAATCATTTATTGGATTTAATAGTGCCTCAGGTGTGATTGCTTGGATTTTCTAAGAATATGATAATATGTATAGGTAAATGTCTTTTTCTCTTTCCAAATTTATTTGGAAATATATTGGGAATATAAATGTATTTTCTCGACTTATTTTATTAGCTGATACCTCCAAAACAGTTAAGCAAAAGTTGAGTATGATGGCAGGCATAAAGCAATGTTAAATAGTAGTCCCTCAATAGTTATTGAATGAGTGATAGCAAATACTTCAACACCTTCTCATTATAAATGTCTAGCAGGCTGCCGTTGCAAAGTGCAATGATCATAGATACTACAGACTTTTACAGAACAAGAGGAATTACCTGGCTGAGGGATGATAAGAGAGAGTATATATTAAAAGGACACTTCATGTAAAAAAAAAAGCATATCCATTATACATAGTTTCTAAGTTTCAAATTCACAGTTATTGTTCATTTATGCATCTTTACAGAACTCCAGTTCTTTGTTTAAGTAAAAGATATTTTCATAAAAGTTTCAATTATGATAGCCTTTTTTTATTTCCTGTGCCAGAAAATACTGATTTTCGGGTTATTTAATCTCTTCTACCATTTAGAGACAGAGATGCCAGACAGATATATAATTTAAAAGATGCCAGAAGGAATTGGTTGATCTGTTTTTCAATCAATCTTTCTCTTTCAAAACAAAAATTGGATACCTACTATGGGCAGCACACCATGATACACACTAGGGGTTTACTGGTGAGTCCAACAGATTAGCCACAATCTTGTGGAATGTGCTGTCTACAACTGTCATACAGAAATAAAAGCAAAGATCTGCTGTTAATATAATCATGAGGCTGAAATTAAAGAGAAGAGAAAACTAAATGAGAAATGCTACAGTTAAAAATTAATACAAGTAAATACAAGATTTCAGGATATATAGAATCCTTTTTTAAAATGAGGCATGGCAGTGGTTAAACAAATTGTCTGAAATCACAATGCAGAGCACTTACTGGGTTTAACGTGTGTTTGTATGGAATGATGTGGTCATGGCCCTTAGAATTTAGTAATGACTATTTTTGGAGAAATATTACTATTTATTCAGCTGTCATCACTGACAAAGGGTGAGAATTTGTTCTCTCTTTTTTGTTTTGAGCAATTATTATATGCCAGAGACTGCAGTAGGGATTTTATATAATTGCCATTGTATCTACACATTTGTCCTCCTATTATTGCAAAGACTGAGCCTCAGAGAATCTAAAATGACATGCGAATGCAAGAATCTGAACCCAGAACTTTCTAGTTCTACGTTCTGCTCATTCTACTGCAATAGTAAAAAATGTTTCTGTTCATAAGAATGATGAAATTATTTTTATCACATGTAACCTATAATTAGAAATTTAGAGACTGGTAGGCTTGTAGGTTTGTAGGTAACATATTTAGAAATTTCTAACTTGTTTATGAACATAATTTTTGTTATTAATTTCAGACTGCAAGGGTTAGAGCCTGAATCTTGCATGCCCATTACTAAAATGCCTTTCAGTTACACCTCTAAATACAGTTCTCTCCCTTATTCTAGGGGGGTATGTTCCAAAACCCCCAGTAGATGTCTGATACCTTTGACAGCACCAAAACCCGCGTATACCGTGTTTTTTCCTATACATACGTATCTCTGATAAAGCTGAATTTACAAATAAGGCCCACTACACTTGCATGTTATAAAGTCAAATGAGGACACCTTGAACACAAATGCTGCAATACCGCAACCATCAGTCTGAAAAGCCACAGGGCTACTAAGTGACTAATGTAGACAGTATGAATTCACTGGACAAAGGAATGATTCATGTTCTGGCTGGGTTGGAGTGGGATGGCGCTAGGCAGAACAGCCAGCAATTTAAAACTTATATATTATTTATTTCCAAATTTTTTCACTTAATGTTTTCAGACCTCAGTGGACCACAGTTGGTGCCAGGTAACTGAAACCACAAAAAGTGAAACTGCAAATGAGGGTAATACGTGAAACATTTAAGAGAGTTTACGTTCACGTGAGAAGTATTCACGAAATATCCAACTTGGCTTCTTCAAAGTCTTCCCTTTGCTCTCTGTTCTATTGCCTAAAGTAGTTGTTTAAATGATGCCTAATAAAAATAAAAAGAATACTTTAAATGAGATGATGACCTTTAATCTTACATTAAGAAAAAACAATCATTCATGTTTTTAAGCACTCTCTTTGGGGATCACAATATGAATAAATTATCTAGCAATAATTCTATCTCTGGCACAGCAATATTATGGGGGTATGAATATATATGTGTATATATACACATACATAGATATGCTTACACATATTCATATATACATATATGTGAGATATCATTATGTATAATGATATTCCTTTTCTTCATGGATCTCCCTTTTTATTTTGTTGTTGTTCTATCTTTTTGGCCCACTGCCTCAGATGTCATAACCCAAAGCCGTTGCTCCCAAACAAATACTAGTAAGTTCCATCTGGACATCGTCAACATCTTTGTGCATCAAAGAGCTCAATGCAAGGGTGATGTTCCTCAAGGTGTAAAAGATCACTGGTTATAGAAACACCTTTGTTTAGTGCAGAGAACATGGAATAAGGTTATTCCACAGACAGATTAATAGAAATCCTCCAGGCAATAGACCCCTACCCATGTTTTCAGCAAATCAACGTGCCTCTTTTTTAGAAACCTGTTTAAAATTGCAAAACATAACACACATTCAGAAATTGGCCAAAAGTAAAAGTTACAGCTCCATTCTTCATCCCAAGAGGAAAACCTGCACCACTCCCACAGTGTCCAGAGATAGAATATTTACTAACACCTCTCACTTTCCTCCTCCTCTCCCACTCACAAACAACCAATTCCCTGAATGTCATTAGAACAGCTCTCCTGTTCTTCTTTTTAGTAACAATCTGTGGCATCCAAGATTACATTAATAAACTCTATAGATTCCTTCATCTTAAATGTTTAAATTTACACAAAAGGAATCATACTTTGTGTTCTCTTGTGTCTGGTGTTTGGTTCAACAGTTTGTTTACACGATCTATGCAAGTTTTTGTCTACAGTGATAGTTCATTATTTCTTCTGGCTCTGATGCATGAACACATTTATATGAATCTATTATATATTTAGCGATTCTACTGTGTGGTGGTCACAGAATATTCCTGGTAACCTATGCACAACAATTTGCATAATTGATACTCACTGAAGATCCATTTCTATGATCATGTTTATATTCACTAAGCCAATGTCACCCTGGAGTTCCATCCTCTTCAGAGATATTGGATTCTCCCAGCCTCTTTATACCTTTTCACCTCCTACAACTTCTCCCCCTTCTTTCTCTCCTGTGGATGTCCTCTGGGATTTAGTGCATGGATATCTGCTTTTCCTCTTTCCATGCATACTACCCTAGATAATTTATTCTCACATCTCAGCAATCATATCTATGGCAATGAAGAAAATACTAATCATTACTTTCCCCTTGATATTTTCCATTTACCTGCTTAACACATGTATTTACTTTCAAGATCTCAGTATAGAACTTGTATGTAAATTTACTTTCCTTCCTTCCCTCTCTTCACCTTTACTAACTTTCTAATTTTTCTAATATTCTTGTCAATGCCCGTATCAACTTGACTTTAATTTCAAATGCATTTGTTAAAATTACCACTAACATCTGATATTTATAACATACCTACTGGCAGCAGCGATAAATATAATGAAGTAATAATGTATTCCACTGCCGACCTTTTACAGAATTAATATTTTTGTTTTATTATTGCCATCTTATGTTATCGCTTATCTGCCTTGTTTAAAGTAGTTGATAAAGTAACTCCTTGAAAGTCTTGCTGGTTCTTGCAGTTTACCCAGCAGAACCTTCAGGATCACTCTTCGTGGAGCAGTTTCATCTGTCAGATGTGTACAGGCCTCAACAAAGCAATGAGAACCTGATCCCTCTCTGCAGACTTGCCTGCTTGTATTTTACCAGGTGGAGCTCACACTTCCCCGTATGGGCATCTCCCTGGTTCTTAATCCCAGGCCTTTTTCATGACGTCTTTTACCTGGGCTGCCTTCTTCCTTCCTTGTGCTTATCCAGAATCCCAGGATTTATTTAAGACTCGCCTTCTTTGTGTAGTCTTTCTGAGGCTCCTTAATTTTCTGTCTTGCTTTCCTTTAATGGCATCTTCCTGTTGGTTTTGTTTCTTTATCTTGGTTTAAATCCCTAAACAAATGATTGCATTTTAAAATTTCACTTCTGTGTCCTTCAGCACTTTCATCGGTGCCATATTCTTAGTAGATCTGTACTAGATATTTCTATGCCTGAGTAATTAATTAGAAAATGTTTCAATTAGTCTTTAAAAAAATTCTAAGGAATTTAGCTTTACAGTTTGTATAGAACCACTAGCCATGTTCATGTAATGTTGAGCCCTCTGATCTAAATCACTTTCATCTTCATAGCTATTATTTTGGCTTCTGGGGTTGTATTAAGCATAGAAACCAAAGGCAATTACCCTTAGCTGCAAAGTCTCCAGGGTGAATCTCCGTAATAACTCTGTTAGCTTGGCCAATACCCTCTTCTATGAAATCAAGATCGACTACTTTTAGAGATTAGATTTGATGCATTCAGAGGACTTAGCTAACTGTCTGGAACCATACAGTAGGTACTCGATAAACATGAGCTCTCTCTTTACAGATGAAATTAGAAAGAAGCAACTTTATTTTACCTTGACAACACTTTGTATATTGAACGAATGATTTTATACTTGAATCATCTTTCTCCAAGTTTCAATAAGAGTCTGGACATTTTCTGTTATCCCTCTCTAAAATTCCATTCAATTAAGTGATTTACATTAATTTTAAAATTTAAAATTTGAACTAAAATTCATTTTAAAAAATTTAAGTAAATACCTGTTAAGCATGCATTAATATTATGAACTGATTTAGAAATATATACACAAATATGCACATGCTATATAAAATTATATAAATACATAATAAATAGGTTAATGTGTGTATGTCTAAATATTTAAATAAAATAGAAATCAACCTTACTCACAAATAACCTTGGAAAACAAGTAGTTTGTACTTTCATGGAAGCTGAGCAAGAGTTGAGTCTGCAAACGATCATTGAGCAACCCCATCTGCTAGGCATCAGGTTAGCATCAACAGTAGAACGATAACTGTGTGTCCCTCCCCGATGGGCTTACTGTAGTCCCACAGAGGACAAAGTGGATTATTTCCATGTTTGAGAACTAAAATAGATGTATAACCAGGGTGTCTCGCAAACATGGAGGACACTTCCAGCAGATGACAATGAAGCCTGGGCCTGCGGGACGTTTACTGCACTTGTCATTTTACACGCGGACCTGGCTTCTGTTATTTCTTTAGCAAACCTCATGGGCTGTTTCAGGTCTGTGTGCGTGAGGTTCTTGAAGGCACCATGCATTCAAATGCCAACAGGATGCTTGCACATTTCTAAGACTGCACCAAAGAGAAAGAAATTATTTTTCTACCATTGAATTTGGAGAGCTGTGCTTGCTACCAATCTTTCTGCCAAGCTTCAGACCTTACACATATTTCTTGCAGAATTGTTTCGAGGAGTTTTGTGCTGAAAGGAGTTGTGTATTTTTAGCTTGCACACTCTTTATGCTCTGCCTTCCGCTTAATTGGAGTATGGTAATTTCCTCACTGGGGCACAAGTTCCCATTCTCATCTGTCTTTACTTAAATGCCTGCCTTTCCCTAAATGGCAGCATCCACCATGTCTTCTCCACTCATCCGTCTTTCCTCCCCACTCCTCAGTGGAGCTACTATATACAGAACAAGCTGGTTTTGGGAAAGGAGACTAAAGAGAGATGACAGGTTATAACTCTGTGAAACATAATTGGGCCTGAAAAGGTTATGCATAAATTGAAAAGCAGTTAATATTCCCCCCAAAATATAAGCATCCACAGCATTTATTAAGAACATTAAGAACTTTTTTTTTTTAAGCGCTAAGCCAGTGGCTATATAGATTTACTTTGTCAAGTGAAAGATAATACTTTCAAAATACCTTGCTTTGTGTTGCAAAGAAGTAATGATATATTCAACATCATGAGGAAGATGAGTTGAGAGGAAGTGAGAGTCCAGGAGTAGCACAGTCTGGAGGCCAAGGAAAGGTAAAAGACCATATGCTCTGGAATATTCTGCTAAAAGAAATACCAAAAAAACTGAGTCAGGGGCTACAGACAAGCTGTCTGGGATGTCATTGCTGCTGAAATGTTGATGGTGTCTGTCTAACAGTACTCACAGAGGCAGGAGAAAGAGAGAGGAAATGAGTATTTCCTTTTTTTTTTTTAAAGTGTTTCTTTTCAAGCCTTATTGTCTCCCTTTCCTTTTGTAGCTTTGTAAGCTATTAGTTTGCTTCCTCCAGCCTCTGTGCCTGTACTCTTTGATTCACAAAACAAGCATGAAATGGTCTGGAAAGCCTGGGAAAGATCTGTCCTGATACTGTAAACCTTCCGTGAACTCATTTTTCTAAACCTTGATTACCCATCAAAAGTCCATGTCTCAGGATGCCTCAGCTCTAAGGAAATGCTTTCAAAATGACTCCCAGCTTTGTTCCAAGCAAGTAGCTTCTTACTCATTATCAGCTGATGACTGAATGCAAGTGGTGTGTCTGCTTTGTCGGGGTGGCAGGATAAAGGGAAGGGGAGACCAAAAGGAGTTATGAGACAGGGAGAGGAGGAATAACTCAGGAATAACAATAAGAAGAGACCCACACGGAGCAGAGAGAAGGCAGGGAGGCGAAGCTCAAAACAGCAGTCTTCCAGCTGTGTTAACATACTCCCTGGTATATTACCTGACTTACAAGTTCCACAAAGGGAGATTCCACATTCTTTTGGCTTGCCTTCCATAGAATGTCCAGGTTTTTATGTTTTCTTTCTGAGATGGCACATGAATCTCATCAGCTCTCCCTAACCCCCCGTCTGGATGGACTCCTGTGCTGCTGATCACTGAAAAGTCTGAGCAGAACCTAAGGAGCACGCCTTCTCATCCTGAACCATTGCTCACACTTCAATCCACCTCATCCCAGCCCCGTCCTGCTGTTGTGCGCAGAGAGCAAAACTAAGATTGTCTTTTTTTTATTTTGCAAAAATGAAAATGAGCAGCATGAACATGGAATTTAAATTTTTTCTTCATAGTATGGCTTCAAAGGAATTGCAAGTCAACACAACTAGGCATTGTTACTTTTTCTCTAACTTAGCTCATGTATGCCAAAATTTGATTGGCATCATTTAAGTGGAACAAAAAAAAGTGCCAATTAAGACCATGTTAAGTATCTCTGTAGGAATTATATGGATCTCAGTTACTGAAGGCCAGACTATTTGAACTTCGGAATACTTAGAACTTTGGTTCTTGTCATTTGCCACATAGAATTTTTCTGCACCTGGGGTTAGGAGGGTGAGATGGAGCAGAAAACACAGAAAAATTAAATGAAATCCACTTACATTAATAATTCTAATATTTGTTTATAAAGAGGCTATGACAAATGTTAGCTAGAATGGGCTTTTAAGAAAATATATTTGAATGTCAAAATATTTAGTGGAAATCTAACCAAGTCAACAATATCGACACCTCTCCTATAAGGAGGGAAGCTAACCTTTCTTGGGCCAGTTAACTTGCTAGTATTTTACTTACATTTTTATCTCATCTATTCCTCCACAAGGTCTGCATCATACATTTTAATATTTGCACCCTAAAAGACAATTCTTTTTTTCCAAGATGGAGTGTTGCTCTGTCACCCAGGCTAGAATGCAGTGGTGCGATATTGGCTCACTGCAACTTCTGCCTTCTGGGTTCAAGCGATTCTCCTACTTCAGCCTCCCAAGTAGCTGGGATTACAGGTGCACGCCACTATGCCTAGCTAATTTTTTGTATTTTTAGTAGAGATGGGGTTTCACCATGTTGGCCAGGCTGGTCTCAAACTCTTGATCTCGTGATCCACCTGCCTCGGCCTCCCAAAGTGCTGGGATTACAGGCGTGAGCCACCGTGCCCAGCTGAGAAATCATTTTGTATTAGTCAAATTTTTATGACATCAATATATAGTTTTCAAGTAGTTTCCCATTATTAATCCTTTTATAAAAATCCCAGGAATTCTGATGAAATTTTGGGTAATGCTAAGTATAATGGAAGTCCCAGTTCCTACCTCACGTGTTTATAATAATGCTGCCTCTTGTCCACGTGTTTTAGAAGCAGGGTGAATAGCGAATCTGATTTATTTCATTGTCTACCTGTCCCTAATGCTTTTCTGCCACGTTGTATATGATCTCGTTTATTTTATTTGTTTTCTCTCTCTTTAGCACCTCTTTATTTTCTCCACTTTTTTTTCTGCTGCCTTTTAATTATGTATATCGCTGCATATTTTTTTTCTTCTTTCAATTTGTCCTAACAATGAGAATTTTAAGCTTTTGTTTCCATGTTTCGGGTAGAATTGCTACCTATCCTGACTCTATTTTCTAAATTTATTCTCTTTCCTAATCTATTTCCCATAAAATTATAAAAAGATATAATCATGATAGAGAATAGGTAATCAACAAGGCAATTTATGCAGCCATTTTTGCATATTTAACCCAACTGATTGGAATTCAAAGGCTTCTTTTTGTATAGCAGGAATGGTGATGAAGATGCCAAGTAACATAAATGTGGATAAAGTGAACTCTCTTTTATAACCCATATTTTAATGTAATTTGTGATGTTTTATTGACTTGCATTATTTTTAAACCATAGCCCAGATAAATATCCAATAATGTTTATTAATAGAAGCAATTTATTTTTGTAAAATAAATGTAAAACTTGGATAGAATTGTCTTCACATGAAAGCATAATAATGCTTTAAAGTAATATATGCTATAAACTAATTGTAGGGAAACTGACTTGTGAATATTAAAATATAAAAACTATTCATATTTCACTTTAGTAAGTCTCAAATGTCATTGAGCAATTTATCATAGCCATGAAAATAACTACTAACTTACATGTTTTGTCTATGAAAGTTATAAGAATAAAATAAATGACATTCTTCCTTTCCATTTGTTCCATTTACATGGAAATCTGTATCTGGTAAGGAAGATAGAGCTGGTTTCTTAACATTTATGTGGCTGGCAGGACTATCGGTTTTTGAAACAACGATATTGTACCCCAGTTTTCTCTACTCTAACTCTCTCCATTTTTCTAAACCTCCCTTCGAAAGCCTCGTTTTGTGCACTAGATAGGATGGGATCCAGGAATAGCGTTCATGTTCCTTCCCGCAGGGCCTCTGAGGTCTTCTCTTATATCTGTGTGTACGTGCTTAAGGCATTTGAAGTCAATCAGTAGAACCAAGTTGACCTTTTTAACCAAATTTTAAAATTCAAGTCAGTTGTTAGTGTCTATCATTTTAATTTCTTGGTCATTGCTTCTTTATATGAGATCAGTCATGGCTGTAACTGAATGAAAACTGTGTCCTACTGCGAACGATGCCCTCTAGTGGCTCCTCCTCAGCTCAGTAAATACTATTCTTAGGGATAGAGTTAATCCTATTTAAATTATTTTTAAATGTTTAATCATTAGGTTTTTGTTTTTGTATTTTAAGACATTCTTTTGAGAGAGAGTTGCACTCTGTCACTCAATCTGGAGAACAGTGGTATGCTCATCGCTCACTCCAGCATCAAATTCCTGGCCTCAAGCAATCTTCCCACCTCAGCTTTCTGAGTAGCCGGAACTACAGGTGCATGCCCCATTGCCTGGCTAATTTTTTTTAAAAATGTTTTTGTAGAGATGGGATCCCAATGGGTTACCCAGGGTGTTCTTGAACTCATGGGCTCAAGCAATCCTCCTGCTTCAGCCTCCCAAAGTGCTGGCATTACAGGCATGAACCACCAGTCCCGACAATCAGTAGCTTTAGAATGTGTTTGTATCAGTAATAATCCATTACCAAACTAACAACCATCATTTAGCATCATTTAGGTGAATAGTTAAGAGTGAACATTCTCTCTCTCTCTCTCTTTCTCTCTCTCTCTTTTTCTCTGTCTCTCTCTCAGGATTTTAAATTAGTTTTTAGGAAGAATGGCAATTATTTGTTAAGACGATTTTAAAGTATTTTACGTAACATATTTTTGTGCATCTAATGTAGGTATATACTCTGACTGTCTTGAGTTGAAGAATACTATTGCTGCCTTTAAAAAAATCTAGTCTTATGGTACCAGACTAGGTCTTCCAGAATACAGATGGTTCAGTATGCTTTTATAAACAAATGTATTAACCTCAGAACTGAAATATTTGATATTGATCTCTTTTCTTTTGGCCTTTATTCTGACACAACCTTGATCTTCAGATTGGAGTTGGATGTCATGGCTTAACTAGACTAAAATCAATTTTTAATAAGAATTTTCACTGCCTGTGACAGTTTCTTCCATCTAATTGATAGCACAGGCCCATGTTAAATGAAAAATGTATTTTTCAAGCATGTTCTCTATAACAAAGTATGCATGAGGAGCAGCATCTGGAGTAAATTACTGTGTGCTCTGAATAAGGATTAAGAACTGTATGGAAAGAGATTTGTGTCTCATAGATTTGCATGGGTGGTGCCTGTGGCCATGGGCAGTTTCCACAGGTCTACATGTGATGTCTCATTCTCAAAAATCTTCTTACCTTCAGTTGTCTACGTATTTTGATTAAAAATAAATCCAAAGGCAGTACTAGTGCTTCATGGACATAATTAAACCAAAATATTTAATCCCTTTACTGAAAATGATTATATTGTTTTCACTTCTAAAAACTGAAGCCAATCATGTGAGAAATTACTATAAGATGGTCAATATTATAATTATCAGATGTGATTAAAAAGAAATCAACTTTATATATACCGAGGAATCTAAGCTCATTTTTACTTGTGATGTAAAATATACTTTGAGTTCACCTTCTGCCTCTTCCAGAATGTCATATATTTGACATCCTACAGACTGCCTTCTTTCACTTAGTAATATGCATTTAAATTTTCGCCATGGATCCCTTGAGGCCAGGAGTTCCAGACCAGCCTGGGCAACACAACAAGATCCCGTATAGACAAAACATTAAAACGTGAGCTGAGCATGCTGACATGTGCCTGTAGTACTAGCTGCTCAGGAGGCTGAGGTGGGAAGACACCTTGAAGTCAGAGGCTTCAGTGAGCTATGATTGCACTACTGTGCTCTAGCCTGGATAATAGAGTGAGACCCTGTATCTAAAAAAGAATAATAAATAAAATATATTTTCTTCATGTCTTTTTGTGTCTTGACAGGTCATTTCTTTCTTTCTTTTTTTTTTTTGCTGAGTAATAGTCCACTATGTGGAGGTACCATAGTTTATCCATTCATCTATTAATGAATGTCTTGATTACTTCCAAGTTTTGGCAATTATGAATAAAGCTGCTATAAATTTTTTTTTTTTTTTTTGAGACAGAGTCTCGCTCTGTCCCCCAGGATGGAGTGCAGTGGCTGGATCTCAGCTCACTGCAAGCTCCGCCTCCTGGGTTCACGCCATTCTCCTGCCTCAGCCTCCCGAGTAGCTGGGACTACAGGCGCCGGCCACCTCGCCCGGCTACTTTTTTGTATTTTTTAGTAGAGACGGGGTTTCACCGTGTTAGCCAGGATGGTCTCGATCTCCCGACCTCGTGATCCGCCCGTCTCGGCCTCCCAAAGTGCTGGGATTACAGGCTTGAGCCACCGCGCCTGGCCGCTATAAATATTTTGTAAAGATTTTGTGTGAACATAAGTTTTCAACTCATTTACATAAAGACCAAAGAGGACAGTTGCCGGATCATATGTTTAGCTTTGTAAGAAACTGCCACATGTCTGCCAATGTGGCCGTACCATTTTGCATTCCCACCAGCAATGAGTGAGCTTTCCTATTGCTCCACAACCCCAACAGAATTTGGTTGTGTTGATGTTCTGGATTTTGGCGATTCTTCAGTGGCGTGTAGTGGTGTCTCACTTTCTAAGGACATGATGTTGAGCATCTTTTCAAATGCTTATTTACTCTCTTCGTATCTTTTTTGACGAGGTGTCTGTTTAGACCTTTTGCCCACTTTTCGTTAAACATTGAAAAATCACTTTCCAGGAGAGAGAATATGAAATGTGAGAGCAAGGAGGTGAAGTTACCAAAATGATACACCAACTGAAGTCTGTAGCTATTTAACATATCCTTTCACAGGCAGTTTTTCTGAGCTTATCACAGCTAGGACATAAGGTTAATTGTATTGCAAACCCAGGGCTGATCGCTGTAATAGATGTTGCTAGAAGATCCTGGACAGGTATGCCCAGACTTGTCCCCTTCCAGATAAGGCTGTACTCCTTGGCATGTCAGGCGTCTCCTCTTGGGATCTTCCCTAATGGTCTCTCTAAATTAATTTCTTTCTTTTTAATACTGAAGTTTTATGTATTTATTTTAACTTGTATTTTAAGTTCAGCGGTACATGTGCAGATTGTTACATAGGTAAACCTGTGTCACGGGGGGTTGTTGTAGAGATTATTTCATCGCCCGCATATTAAGCCTAGTACCCATTAGTAAACTCATTTCATATTAGGTCCTGGTAGACGACCTCCTCACCACTGCCCGATACCATGTGAGCTCCCTACACGTCCCTAGCATCAATACACTGTGAGCCTGTAAACTCGTCCCTGTGGTTCGCAAATCAGCTCTCATGTTTCTTCTAAAACTCTCCCTTATCCACTCCCATGCTAAGTTATAGTCCTGGAAACCTCTGATGTGCTTTGTGTGTATTAAATCATGTGCTGTAACACTATAAGCAAGAGGATAATGTGTTTCCGACTTTATTTGTGAGAAAACAGAAACACTGAGAACTGAATTAACATGCCCGACCTCGTGGAGCTGGTGCACATTCTGACCCTGGGTTATCCTGGCTTCCGGCCTCTGCTCTATGCTGTCCACCTGAAGTTGAGAGTCTCCTGTTTGCCTTTTCTGTATATTAAGACCATTCTGAGCCTGGGTCACATAGGCATTTTTCCCTCTCCTGATTTCAGCCTTTGTTTCTTTCTCTTGTCTGTGATCTTCTTGCTGAGAAGAATTCTGCATGTCATATGCTTAGCATCTACGACAGTTCCTAGAACGCGGCTGGTGTTTAAAACATGTGATGAATCAATATGTAATTTAAATTATTTAAGTCATTAATCAGTTGTCATCAAAAAACTAAAAGTTAAAACCAATACTAGATAGGACTGATGTGAAATACACACTTTATTCCTTAGAAACTAAGTTAGGGGACATTAAGCAATGATTGGTTACAAGATATCTAGGCTGGGCGTGGTGGCTCACACCTGTAATCCCAGCACTTTGGGAGGCCGAAGAGAGTGGATCACGAGGTTAGCAGTTCTAGATCAACTTGGCCAAGATGGTGAAACCCCGTCTCTACTAAAAATAGAAAAAATTAGCTGGGTGCAGTGGCGGGCACCTGTAATCCCAGCTACTTGGGAGGTTGAGGCAGGAGAATCGCTTGAGCCCAGGAGGCAGAGGCTGCACTGAGCCGAGATTGTGCCTGGCAACAGAGCGAGATTCCATCTCAAAAAACAAAAACAAAAACAAACAAACAAACAAAAAAAACGATAACTGAATATCATAAATTCATCTGGAAGGACAGAACAATTTTATGGCAAAGGCAGTTGGCATTCATTTCCTGTTGTTACTTAATGATGATCACAAACATAGCGGCTTAAAGCAGCACGAGTGAATGATCTTACAGTGTCTGTGGGTTGTAGTCTGGGCAGGGTATGACTGGGCACCCTGCTTAGGACCTCACAAGGCTGCAAGCCAGGTGGCAGCCTGGCTGTGTTCTCCTCTCAGATTTTACTAAAGAAGGGTCAGCTTTTCACGGCAAACATCTCACATCATGGCAGCTGCTTCTTCCCTGCCAGCCAGGGCATGAGCAGGGAGGGTGCTGCAATCTCACCTGCCAGATCGAAGGTGCTCACACGCACGCCATCACCTTAGCTCCTTGCTGACCAGAAGCAAGTCACAGGCCATGCCCACACTAAAGAGAAGGTATTGCTCCAGAAGGCAGGGATGGGGACGGGGGCACCTTCATAGCCTGTCTGCCACACAGTAATTGAGAGTAATTCTTCAGAGGGTCCAACCACCTCTCATTTCTGGTTAGGTATATGGTGTTCCCCTCACCGCTCATTTTATAGTTTTCCAACAAATATAAAGACTTTGAGCATGACTTTGAAGAATGATGAATGTTTTGATGGGGATTGCATGTGAAATATATATGGATGTGTTGAAGCAAACAGTAACAGCAAAATACTCAAATAAGTTTTTCCTTATGCACTGAATCTTTGAAACATGTTCCCAGAGCTTTCTGCAGCTCCTTGCGTATTCTTAGAAAAATGAGGGCTCTTTCAGTAGAAAATGTGTAAGAAGTGTTTAGTAGACTGGGCGCAGTGTCTCACGCCTGTTACCCCAGCATTTTGGGAGGTCGAGGCAGGCAGATCACCTGAGGTCAGGAGTTTGAGACCAACCTGGCCAACATGGTGAAACCCCATCTGTACTAAAAATACAAAAAATTAGCTGTGCATGGTGGCATGCATCTGTATTTCCAGCTACTCAGGAGGCTGAAGCAGGAGAATTGCTTGAAGCTGGGAGGCGGACATGCTGTGAGCCAAAATCGCGTCGCTGCACTCCAGCCTGGGTGACAGAGCAAGACTCGGTCTCAAAAAAAAAAAGAAAAAAAAAATTTAGTAATTGTTGAAGGCATGCACACATTCTGCAGGAAAGGATCATAAGGACAGGGGAATCAGGAAGGAATTGGCAATCCCTTTGCAGAGAGAAAATATTGAAATAGAGTATTTCCTTTTGGATATACCGGAGACAGGTCACAGCTGACTTCTGAGGGTCCATTTGGTGCTAGGGATGCTGACAGATGCCACATATCCACACTTTTCACCCCACCCCCCGTGATTATGTAATTCTTTGGTGTTCCTTTTTAGAGGATGTAAGGGAGTGTTTTGCTCTACATTGGATGTGTTAAAGCACAGGAATTGAAAGCACCAAATCTGGATATAAATTTTTGGGGTTCTGCTGCTGACTCCACCAGTTTAAAAACTGTACAAATGCAATATTTGATTCAGAGTAGGGTGACTACAGTCACCACTTATTTTGTTAATATTCATTTGAGCATACTACTTCACATCTGCTCTCTGTAAAACAGAGGCAAGGAGATCAAGCCCCCCACAGGTTATTGTGAGAATTAAACAAGTTTCTGTATGTCAGGTGTTCAGAACACACTGGGATATTACAAGCACTTTTCAAATGTTAACCACTTTTATAGTTACATCAAGTAGAGGTCTTTCAGGGCATTTCAGCTCCCAGGGAGTCTTATTCACTTTGAGCTGCTGTAGCAAAATACCATTAAGTTGTTGGATTATAAACAATATAAACTTATTTCTCACAGTTCTGGAAGCTGTGAGTTGAAGATCAAGGTGCCAGCAAATTCGATGTTTGGTGAGTCTCTGCTTTTGTTCATAGATGGTGCCTTCTGCCTGCGTCCTCACATGGCAGAGAGAAAAAGAGACAAATGGGCCATCCTCATGACCTACTCACCGCCTGAAAGCCCCATCTCCTAATACCGACACCTTGATGGTTAGGATTTTCACATATAAATTTCGGAGAGACCCAAACATTCAGTCTACAACACAGGGTTTCATATCATTCATTTTCATTTAATCCCTCCCAATCTTAAGGGTCTGCTTTTACAGATAAAAGAAAATAAAGACATGTTTAGCCTTGTTCTCTCTCTCTTGCCTAAGTTAATTCATTTCTTTGAGCATATTTAAGACTTTTTTTTTTTTAGATTATGAAGGCAGTTAGACTGACTACAGTTTATTTTTAGATCCTCTTGTGTCTGGAATTGGTGAGTTCTTGGTCTCACTGACTTCAAGAATGAAACCACAGACCCTCGTGGTGTTACAGTTCTTAAAGATGGTGTGTGCGGAGTTTGTTCCTTCAGACATTCAGATATGTCTGGAGCTTCTTCCTTCTGATGGGTTCGTGGTCTCGCTGTCAGGTGTGAAGGTGCAGACCTTCGTGGTGAGTGTTACAGCTCTTAAAGGCAGCTCATCTGGAGTTGTTCGTTCTTCCTGGTGGATTCGTAGTTTCATTGGCTTCAGGAGTGACACTGTAGACGTTTGTGGTGAGTGTTACAGCTCTTAAAGGCAGCTCATCTGGAGTTGTTCGTTCTTCCTGGTGGATTCGTAGTTTCATTGGCTTCAGGAGTGACACTGTAGACGTTTGTGGTGAGTGTTACAGCTCTTAAAGGCAGCTCATCTGGAGTTGTTCGTTCTTCCTGGTGGATTCGTAGTTTCATTGGCTTCAGGAGTGACACTGCAGACCTCTGTGGTGAGAATTATAGCTCATAAAGGCAGCATGGACCCAAACAGTGAGCAGCAAAATTTATTGCAAAGAGCAAAAGATCAAAGCTTCCACAGTGTGGCAGGGAACCCCAACAGGTTGCCCCCGGGGAGGGGATCCAAGCGGGTTGTGGCTGGTTGGCTCCAGCAGCCTGCTTTTATTGCCTTATCTGACCCCACCCACATCCTGCTGATTGGTCTATTTTACAGAGAGCTGATTGGTCCATTTTGACAGAGTGCTGATTGGTGTGTTTACAGTCCTTGAGCTGGACAGTCACAGAGTGCTAGTTAGCTAGATACAGAGTTAGCTAGATACAGAGTACCAATTGGTGTATTTACAAACCTTGAGCTAGACACAGAGTACT
>NW_012114766.1:4305131-4418248 GCF_000951035.1 Colobus angolensis palliatus | reverse complement strand
ATTTACAAACCTTGAGCTAGACACAGAGCACTGATTGGTGTATTTACAAACCCTGAGCTAGACACAGAGTGCTGATTGGTGCATTTACAATCCTTGAGCTAGACAGTGTCACAGAGTGCTAGTTAGCTAGATACAGAGTTAGCTAGACACAGAGTACTGATTGGTGTATTTACAAACCCTGAGCTAGACACAGAGTGCTGATTGGTGCATTTACAATCCTTGAGCTAGACACAGAGTGCTGATTGGTGTATTTACAAACCCTGAGCTAGACACAGAGTGCTGATTGGTGCATTTACAATCCTTGAGCTAGACACAGAGTCAGAGAGTGCTAGTCCTCCAAGTCTCTACTAGGTTAGGTAGATACAGAGTACCAATTGGTGTATTCACAAACCCTGAGCTAGACACAGAGTGCTGATTGGTGTATTTACAATCCTTGAGCTAGACAGAGTGCCAGAGGGAAAAGTTCTCCAAGTCCCCACTAGGTTAGCTAGACACAGAGTGCTGAATCGTCCACATACAATCCTCCCGCTAGATATAAAAGTTCTCCAAGTCCCCATCCGGTTCAGGAGCTCAACTGGCTTCCCCCAGTGAATCCTGCACCAGGGCTGCAGGCGGAGCTGCCCGCCAGTCCTGAGCGCACCTGCACTCCTCAGCCCTAGGGCTGTGGATGGGACCCCGCGCCACGGAGCAGCGGGCAGCGCAGTTGGGGAGGCTCTGGGCCATGCTGGAGCCCATGCGCGGGTGAGGAGCTCAGACATGGCAGGCTGCAGGTCCCTAGCCCTGCCCTGCCAGGTGGTAGCTAAACCTGGGAAGAATTTGAGTGCAACGCCGGGGGAGGGGGTGCCAGCAGTGCTGGGGGACCCCACACAACCTCCACAGCTGCTGGCCCAGGTGCTAAGCCCCTCACTGCCCTGGGCGGGCGGTGCCAGCAGACCGCTCAGTGTGTGGGGCCACCGAGCCCGCTCCACGCCTGCCGGAACTCACACTGGCCCTTGAGTGCCGTGTGCATCCCCGGTTCCCACCGAGCCCCTCCCTCCACACCTCCCCGCAAGCACAGGGAGGGGGCTCCGGCCTCAGCCAGCCCAGAGAGGGGCTCCCATGGTGCTGTGGTGGGCTGAAGGGCTCCTCAAGTGCCAGAGTGGATGCGGACGGGGAGGCGGAGGAGGTGCTGAGAGTGAGGGCTGCTAGCACATTGTCACCTCTCACTCTGAACAGGCATTTTAGCATAGTTTTTTAAATGGACTTAATTATTTTACAGAAAAATCCTTTTTTACAACAAAATCAAGGTTTTGCCTTATTTCTATCTTAATTTTGAAACTTCATCATTGTTACACATTGCTTGAAATAGTGCCTTATGTGATCTGGTATTCTTCCTTGAGGCTAAGATAGCAAAAAGAAAAAAAAGTTATCCAACTTAATTAGAAAGCGAAGAGATATTAAAATTCTCTTCAGTGGAACTTTGTTTAGCCTCAGCACCTCGACGTGGGAGGTGTTGAAACTAAAACCTGTGTAGCTGTCAGTTGTGGGTCTCTCTCCGTGAGCTACCATTTAGGAGCCTGCCTACTTGACAAGCTTTAATTAAATTCTAATTCCTCCTTCTTCTTGCTTTTTATCTTAGTTGCAACATTGCGAGCTTGATGGGTAATTAATAACAATGGCCAAGTGGAACTTTTGCAGGCATCTTTGCTGCGGAGCAGAGGAAGTTTTTGGGATCATTTATCACTTAGTTTCTTTGTGTCACGAAGTGGCTTTCTTCCATCAAGGGGAACCCTCTTTGTACATTTTCCTTTGTATTTCACTTTTGCTTAATTCCAAGTGGCCAAACTTCAGTTTCCCAATCTATATTTACTTCACAGTGTTTAGGTCACTGAGTTGTATTTATATAAATAAAGTTTCAGAAAGATGGACTTATTAGGTATGCATTGGTAAGCTTCTATTATGCTTACTTCAAAAATATTACTGAACAGATAAACATTTAAAATATAAACATTAATTTTTAAAATCTAAAATTAATATAAAGGAATAAATATTTTAAAAGATATATGGTAGTTCACAACTATATTATAATTAAATGTAAATCATTTTATGATTCCTGGAAGTAAAAACGAGAAGGAGCTATATAGATTTGAGATGCCACCTGGTAGAATCATTGCAAACTACTGTTGTTTGTAGCTGGGGGAATAAAAACTCTATGTGCCTGTGTGTGTGTGTGTGTGTGTATAATATAATGTGTATATATAATGTAATATATGTCATATTATATATTATGTATATATTACATAATATATTATGTCTATATATGATGTATATATAATATATATTATGTATATATACACACATATACATGTATGTATGATGAAAGAGAGAAAAGCTCTATGTGCCTATGTGTCTATATATATACACATACATATACACACATGAAAGAGAGAGAAATTAATTTTAATACTTAGATATTATTGATGAAGTCAGTATTGCTAGACACAAATAATTGCTATTACATAAGGAGAAATTCAGAAGCAGATCTTCCAATATCTATCAATATCGGGGTGATGAACTTTGTGGCTACAAAATAATTGAAATAAACTTCCTGGCTGCCAGGAAATCCACTTCTTACTCCCTGGTCAGAGTGAAATGTCACCATAATGTGGTTTTTGACATTTGTGTTTATATGTTGCCACATTTTGGAATTTACCATTTCTTTTGTCACTAGCAGATGCAGTTCAATATGTCACCAACTTTGAAAAAGTAAAGCCATTGAATTTATTGGGATTAAGATCATGTACTTATTTTGGGGTTTGTTTTGTTAATTTGTTAACAGCTTGATTTTGGTTAGCCTCATTAACGTGGGCTCTGCAATAGCATAGAAGATCAATTTTGATAGTAGAAAGCATTATCCATTTTCTAGCTTGAACATCCACGGACAGAAGAGGCAAGAAATAAAGTCACCCAATTATGAGAATGTTGTCATTCCATTAACTGACTATTGATGGTAAGATGAGGAATTGAAGAAGCAGGATTGCTGCCCAGCCCAGGCATATGTTTGAAGGAACTTGTGAATCTGTGGAAGCCCTTCCTCTTCTTGGGAGAGTCAGTGTGTCAGGCCTGTAGTTATTGCCCTACAGGCTCCATCTGTAGGGCAATAACTCAAACAATGAAGACAGATAGTTTGAAAAGTTTGGTTGGTAAAAATTTCAACTGGGGATAAATGTACTCAGCTGATAGGCATTCCAAGCAAGTCTGAACATCATGGTGCTTCATTTATTTCTAGGCAGCTCAAATAGATTTGGGAATTTCTTTCTCTGAGACCAAGGTATATAACCAATGTCTTTTCTCAAGGGATAAAAAGTAGGATCCTAGAGGTGAGGAAGTATTAAGGACACTCTCTTTCTACAAATCAGTAAACATCTAAGACATACAGCCTATCCTGAAGACCTTATTTGGAAAAACCTGAGTACAGACCCTCTCTCATCATCTCCTTTCTGTGCAGGTAGAAATGAGTAGAAAATGGGGAGAAAGCCATGCGGTAGAGTGACTCTTTCAATATCTTCCTGGGTGGGGACCGTGTAGAAGATCTGTCTCCCCTTCCCTCTCATAGAGTAGGTCACGTCAACCCTCTAACCTGAGAGAGCAAGTGATGAATCTGAGGGTTCGTCAATATGAACTCAGTATATATTCAGGATGACTCTGAGGGTGGGGTGTTGTGAGATGGACTTAACAGCTTGCTTAAGGTCCCCTGTTTTGTTTTGTGCCCTCCTTCAAATTGCCCAACTGCAGAAACAAAGAAGGAAAACCCCCATCCCTCTCTACAAAGAAGGAAAACCCCCATCCTTCTCTGCGTCCTCTGGTTCTGACATAGTTAGTGAATGAGAGAGTGTTCATAATGTAAGAAAACCCCACCTTTCTCTTTCTCTCAATGTTAAAATTTTTTAAATCCACATAACTTAAAAATGATCAGGACAGAGGGACAAACAAAATAAAACCTTCTTCCTAGAAGAAAATTCTTCCATAGAATTTTTGAAAACAACCAGAAAGCAAGGTTTGTGTTTTTTTTTTTGGTCAAGTCATCCAAGCTGCAGTCCAATCACTCTGCTGACAAGGGAAGCGCCCTCTACAAATCCTTCTAGCCTTTGTTGTAGAATCCCATGCCCCCAGTTCTCCTGTTTAACAGACACCCTTTATTTTTGAACTGATGCTGAGGTATTGCTTGGCAGACTAAGGAATGCCTAATGCAGCCCTATCAACCAATAGGCGATGGGATGTGGCTCCCAGGGCTGTGCTCTCTCAGAACACGCAGGACTGTCAGTGAGAGACAACAACAGATTATAACAAAGTGAGCCACGATGCTTGGCTTGAATAAGCAGACCCCTTCCATTCATTTTAGACTTACTCTAAGTATTGTGAAACTAAATGGTAATGACTTGTTTTTATCTTTAGATATAATTAGCCAGCTTTAGAAAATATAGCAGCAGTAAGCAAAATAATTTATCTACTGGTGTGTTAGACATATGCTGCTGATAAAGACATATCTGAGACTGGGCTATTGACAAAAGAAAGAGGTTTATTGGACTCACAGTTCCACATGGCTGGGGAGGCCTCACAATCATGGTGGAAGGTGAAAGTCATGTCTGCTTTGCGTTGGCAAGAGAGAGAATGAGAACCAAGTGAAATGGATTTCCCCTGATCAAACCATCGGATCTCATGAGACTTATCCACTACCACGAGAACAGTATGGGGGAAACCGCCCCAGTCATTCAGTTATCTCCCACAACATGTGGGAACTATGGTCGTCCAACTCAGGATGAGATTTGGGTGGGAACACAGAGCCAAACCATATCAATTGCTGGAACATTTTACTACCTAACTCCACTCCTCTATTATCATTTTTGCATATGTTGTACCTATGCCTCCCATACTTACTAAAAATCAATATATTTGGAAAATTTTACATACATGCCCCTACTTTATGAAGTTCCGTAAAAAAATAAATAGCAAATTAAGAGTTTTAGTATTGATTTGCATTTCTCTAATGAGATACCATCTCACACCAGTCAGAATGGCTATTATTTTAAAAAGTCGAAAAATAACAGATGCTGGCGAGGTTGTGGCTAAAAATGAGTACTTATACCCTGTTAGGGGGAGTGTAAATTACTTCAGCCATTGCGGAAGACAGTGTAAAAACTCCTCAAAGACCTAAATTCAGAAATAACATTCAATCCAGCAATCCCATTGCTGGGCATATACCCACAGAAATATAAAACATTCCACCACAAAGACACATGTACATGTGTGTTCATTGCAACACTATTCACAATAGCAAAGACATGGAATCAACCTACATGCCCATCAATAATAGACTGGATAAAGAAAATATGGTACACACACACCATGGAATACTGCGCAGCCATAAGAAAAAAAAAAGATCAGCCGGGCGCTGTGGCTCACGTCTCTAATCCCAGCACTTTGGGAGGCCAAGGCAGGTAGATCACAAGGTCAGGAGATCGAGACCTGGCTAACATGGTGAAACCACGTATCTACAAAAAATACAAAAAATTAGCCAGATGTGGTGGAGGCGCCTGTAGTCCCAGGTACTCGGGAGGCTGAGGCAGGAGAATGGCGTGAACCCGGGAGGCGGAGCTTGCAGTGAGCCGAGATGGCACCACTCACTCCAGCCTGGGCGACAGAGCGAGATTCTGTCTCAAAAGAAATAAATAAAATAGGATCATGTCCTTTGCAGGAACATGGATGGAGCTGGAGGCCATTATCCTTAGCAAACTAACAGAGGAACAAAACACCAAGTACCACATGATCTCACTTATAAACGAGAGCTAAATGAAGAGATCACGTGGACACATAGAGGGGAACAGCACACACTGGGGGCTATTGAAGGGTGGAGGATGGGAGAAGGGAGCGGATCCGGAAAAATAATTACTGGGTACTAGGCTTAGTACGTGGGGGTTGAAATGATCTATATAACGAACCCCATGACACAAGTTTACTTATGCAACAAACCTGCACCTGTAGCCCTGAACTTAAAAGATTTTTTTAAAAGGGTTATTGTACTGCTATCTTTGTATCAGTGATTTTTGTATACAGTCATAAAGGTGCCCATGGAAGGATCTGGCAGGATAATTCCTAAATCTCTGGAAAGACTTGTGCTGACGAAGCCTATATAATATAACAGCTAAGAGTAATGGATCGGAAACCCAGGCTTCTGCGTTCTGTTGTTTCCACACTTCGAGTCACTGTGATCAAGTTACTTAATCCCTACAATTTCCTGCCTTCTAAAATAGAAGTAAGAGGAGTACCTACCTCATGGGATTATTAAAATTAAACAAGTTAATCCCATTATGTGCTTAGAATTGTCTCTGGCATATAGTAGAAACAGGTATCTAATATTTACATCTTTAAGCTTACAGAGGTAGTCTGATATATGGAACATACCAAAGAGACTGAATCTTGAAGGATTTACAAGATCTGTGGCCTCAGGTATTCAACCTCTTAGTGCTTTTATTTCCTCATGTGTTAAAAGTTTATTTTATAAGGATTAGATGAGATAACAGGTGAAAAGTATTAGCTTAGTACGTCACCAAACAACAACAGGTTAATTCCTTCTCTATCTTTAAAACAGCAAATAAGAAGATATTTGATCAACTCTAAGATGCCTTCTGATGCTGAATACATTATTATTTTATCTCCCACTAAGAAAAAAACACCGCCAATTCAACTATGACCCAAGGTCTCCTTATCATTGAGATTTCTCATTTTGTATTTATTGAAATAACCCTTTTGATAGATTAAGGCATACTTAGATTAAAAATGAGAACTATAAGGGTCAGTGCGATTGGGCTGGCACAGCAGGGAAACGTGCATGGGCACATACAAATCTAAATTTGGACTCTTCACTCTGCTGATAGGAAGGGAAAGCTAAACAAGCACAACTGACTATAATCTGGAACTGATGTGTATTCAGAATCTTACATGTGTGGCTCTGAAGCCTTGAGATGCTCATTATAAACAAGGCTGGAGTGGAAAAGGCAGTTTCCTATTTAGGTGATATTTAGATATATTCATATTTTATCGCTACTTGGGTTGGGAGATAAATAGAAATATCTGTTTTATTGTGAAGGTTTTCAAAAATCACTGCACCGAAGAATCACTTGGGGAAGACAGTTAATATGTAGATTTCTGGGGCCAGTCACTAAGATGATGAACTCAAGAACTAGGGATGTGCCCCAGAAATCTAGATCTTTAACCAGGGACCCAGGCATCAATGACAATGGTGTGACAAAACCCACATGTGGCAGTCGGCCTCAAGAAACACAGCTCAATATTATTTGGTTGCTGAGTCCTCGTCTTCAACATATAACGCAATATATTTTGAAACCTCAAAAAAGTGGATTCCATACCAGGTTGTCGTCAGAAAGAGATGGGTACACAGCTACACAGGACCCACAGGCAGTTAGTAAATGCAAGCCTATGTCAGAGAATGACATACAGACGTGCTTGTTTCTGATGCATTCTTGGTTTTGTAAGGAGAAGCTAAACGGTGCTGATTGCAGTAACAGGATCTCCACTTGATGCATGGTGCAAAGAGGAGGAGAGATCTCCCTCCACTGAGTGTCTGGGTGTCTAATGCATCCACACAAGGCCCCTGCCTTTTTATGAGAGTAGAAGGCTATGCTGGCAATAGACTCGAGATAAGGATGTTAACGTGCTTTACAAACTTCAATTAAGGCTCAAATATTCTAGTGAGAAATGTAATTTTCTCAGCGAACAGGTGAATTGGTTTCTCAAAGGCTGCGGAAACACACAGGTTAAGTGATTTGTGCAAATTCATCCTGGGGGTCAACTCAGAGCTATGCTAGACATGAGAAGTCCTGCTTTTCCCTACAGCAATAATTTCCTTCTCGTATTTTTTCTTTTCTTTTCTTTTTTTTTTGTGAGATAACAATGCACTCTCGTGGTATTAGGAGAACAATAGAAAACAGATTCTCAATGAAACAGTTCACAACAAGGTTCCTTTTAACTGGACATGGTTCAGCTACTTCAGACTTCTATAACAGAAGTGATGATCACACTCTCCAGGAAGAATGATAGGATAAGTATGTTTGCTTTATCCAGTTTGCTATTTATTTATTTATTTATTTATTTATTTATTGAGACTTGCTCTGTCACCCAGGCTGGAGTGCAGTGGCTCCATCTCGGCTCACTGCAACCTCCACCTCCCAGGTTCAAGCAATTTTCCTGCCTCAGCCTCCCGAGTAGCTGGAACTACAGGAGCGGGCGCCACCACGCCTGGCTAATTTTTGTGTTTTCGGTAGAGAACAGGATTTTTCCATGTTGGCCAGGCTGGTCCCAAATTCCTAACCTTAGGTGATCCACCCGCCTCGTCCTCCCAAAGTGCTGACATTACAGGTGTGAACCACCGTGCCAGGCTCCAGTTTGTATTTTTAAAAATTCTTCTAGCTCTTTAAAAAAGCCACTCTGGATAATTGTAAATCTTGCCATCATGTTTCTTTTGTACTTCTTTCTATGCTTCTTTTCATTTGTGAGAGGCTCCTACTAGTAATTTTTTAAATGTTCTCCAAATTAAAAGTATCATATTGTTGCAACAGGTTCTTACTTTTTAATATTGTCAAGTTAAAAGGCAAATAAACTTTATTAGAAACTCCAACCCTAAATATACTGTTATATGATCCTTGTAACACTGCATATGACTCTAGTCCCTCAGAGAAGGCATATCATATAAGGTGAGATATACACTTTAAAAGAAGAGAGGATTCTTGGAATGATGGCACACTGATTACCTCTGGAGGTGCCCCCTAAATTTGCCTCTCTCCCTGTTGCTTAGGATGGGCGGGCCATTAATCCAGTAAGCATCTATTGGACTCTCAATGGCCTGTCCTCAAAAATCTATATCATACTGCCAAACTGACAACATTATTAGGTCCAAATATATGTGAAAATTGACATGAACATTGTAGGACAGTATTTGATGCGTGCTATGTGATAGGCTTTTTAAATTTTTACATCCAAAATGAGTGGCAGTATCTTGACAGACGATAATGAAAAGTAATTAAAAATAGAGATTTAGAGAGAGAGAGAATGCCACATTTACCAAGTTGGATGTAGGTAGTTGCTACATTTAAATTTGGAAAGTCTTTTTTTTTTTTTTTTTTTTTTTGAGAAGGAGTCTCACCCTGTGGCCCAGGCTGGAGTACAGTGGCGCAATCGGCTCACTGCAACCTCTACCCCGCCAGGTTCAAGCGATTCTCCTTCCTCCGCCTCTGGAATAGCTGGGACTACAGGAGCCCACCACCACGCCCAGCTAAGTTTTGTGTTTTTAGTAGAGACGGGGTTTCACCATGTTGGCCAGGTTGGTCTCCAACTCCTGACCTCGTGATCTACCCGCCTGGGTCTCCCCAAATGCTGGCATTACAGGCGTGAGCCACTGCGCCCAGTCAGAAAGTCATTTTTGAAGCAACTAACTAAATTTTTAGAGAAAAGTGTTATTTGTGCTCCGGAAGTGAAATGAGTGATCAAGTAAATAAGAGGCAAAGGTATTTATGAAACTACTGAGAATTCATTAAGGTCTTCGTTATTTTGGTTGTATGGTAAGTTACGCCAAATATATTGTTTTGTTTTGTTTTTTTCTTGTTTCTCTACTTAGTTACTAAAGTGAAAGCTCCACCTGCTAAGTACATTCAATTTTATAACCGGACATAGGTGTTGAAATGCATTTGTTCAACTGTATAAAATTCCTTTTTTATACTTACCAACAAAAACACATTCACAAGCAAACAAATGCAACTTCTATTTATTTCTGAGATAATGTGCTGGCAATATTAATAATTAATATATAATTCCAGGGGTATCTTCTCTGGAAGACATTTCAAGGTTGTGGGCCCATTATTATTTATGTATTTATTTATTTATAAAGTAAACTTATTAAAGAATTCTAATAAGAATTAAAGAATTCTAATTTTCTCTATGCCAGAAAATGGATATAACTCTGTCTTACTCATTTAAACATATAAACAGTTAAATAGCCTTGAGCCCCTGCCATACTCTATGTTATCTTTCCTAGGAATTGCAACAGTGTTTTAGTGTAGGAATTTTCATTCCTTTTGGGGGAATTACTAAACTGAGGTTGAGAAAATATCCACAAATTAATTAAGGTCAATCAATTACAATTGCCGGAAACTAAATTAGATTTCCATTTGTCTGGCTTTTTAAGTCTATCCTTGTTTACAAAAATGTAAGTATGATGTCAAAGCGTATAAAATATGTTGAAATTGTTCTCCAAAGAATATTTAAATATTTTGAATGCCATTAAAATTTGTTATATATTTTATGAATTTCTATTAGCTAAGGAAAAAGTGTACATTTTGGAGAAGAACTACCTTTACAAGTAACCACTTAACATGCACCATGGCCATATAAAATTAACTTGACGTAAGAATATTTACAGTTTCCTCTCTGATAGTATATAATGCCCTGCCAATAATACTTTCTTTTGCTTCATTATTAATGTTGTTTATAGTCATCAATATTGGTAAATTAGATGGAAGGCAGTGCATTACATTTTCTTTGATTTATACATCTACTTTTAGTTTTTTGGGGGGAAGCTAATGAAGAAAATATTCAATTTTTATCTAAAGGAATTTGTGACTTACTGACAAAATATATTATTTAACTTTACAAAGTATTCTAATACTTTGGACTTGCGTGTTTCAAATCTTAATATTTCCCAGAGCTTAGAAGATGTAAAAATAAATTAAACTGTCACATGAGACAGCTCATGCTGCTTTGAGTTGCTTTTTACTATTTTCAACCTTAGGAGCATATCGGGAAATAAGCATTTCTAAGGAAGCTTTTCAGTATTAAAATTAAGTGAATCATTTGGTGAGTGAAAGAATATAAAAAGAGGGGAAGAAGGAAAGTAAGAAAATTGCCCATCTTTGCTGTTACAGGCACTAGGCCTGTGAACATAACAGCCAGAGGTAGGTCTCATGGCCCCATATAAAAAGAGGTTAAAATCAGTTTTAACTCGGGGAGTGCTATAGAGGAGATGAAAGTGAATGGTAATAGAATTCACTGAGTTCCTAGTACCTAACAGTTTTCTGCATGGATGAAAATGGATGGAATGCATGAATACCATTCATACACCAGGCAAAGATTGATCAGTATCAGGTTTTACCACCAGTTATAGATGAGGATCATGAGATTTACAGAATTTATGTCCAGTTAAAGCAAACAAGCCAAAAATAGAATACAACACATGCTAACCAAATATGTAGCCACCTTAAGGAAAGGTCTCACTTAAAGTACAGTATTGTAAGAGGTTTGGACAAGAATGGCTTTTGGTATATGCATAATTGACAATCACTCTACCCTTTGGGGACATGCCTTGCGTCACTTCTGGTGCCCAGTAAACTCTTGGGTATCCCACAGTGTCTTTCCCTGTGCAGAAATGACTTTATATAGGAACTTCTCAGGCCGGGCGCGGTGGCTCACGCCTGTAATCCCAGCACTTTGGGAGGCGGAGGTGGGCGGATCACAAGGTCAGGAGATCGAGACCATCCTGGCTAACACAGTGAAACCCCATCTCGACTAAAAATACAAAAATTATCCAGGCGAGGTGGCGGGCGCATGTAGTCCCAGCTACTCGGGAGGCTGAGGCAGGAAAATGGTGTGAACCCGGGAGGCAGAGGTTGCAGTGAGCCGAGATTGCACCACTGCACTCCAGCCTGGACAACAGAGCGAGTCTCCGTGTCAAAAAATAAAATAAAAATAAATAGGAAATTCTCAACTTGCAATTTTTTTAAAAAAAAGATGTACATTTAAACTGTGTGGGTCATAGAGCATCTTATGAAAATGTCAGGCCACTCACATAATGCTGCATTTTAATTATAGTGGTTAAATATAAATATCTGAAAATTGCATATGTTACCAGACTCAGTTTCTGAGCCCCCCCAGTTTTGCTCAGCACCAAGTCCCCAAGTCTGATCTAGGCTTGGCCCACGGCTTGTGGAGAGCCCCTCCGCTGCCGTGACTGCTTCACTCCTTCCAGCACCAGCGCCTCGGCTTCCCCACGGTGAGGAGCAGCTCAGCCTCCACCATCCACGCCTTAGTGGGAGCTGCAGTGGCTCTAGCCCTAGGTAGGTCTGTCACCGGGAACCCTCTCACCTGGGCTGGGCTCAGCTGGAGTTGTCTGCCCAGGAGGACAGTCGGATAAGGAAGGGTCACAGAATGCCCATTGGGTAAACTGTGACTCTTAAAAGACAGGTGGTGGGAAGGAGGGATGACACCTGCCCTTCCCTCTCCCTGACACAGCTGCAAGGCTGGGGTCCCACCAGCCATGCCAGAGGGAAATCCCTGTAACCACAGCCACCTGTCCGTCCTAGGCAGCCAGCAGCTGGCACTCAGCAGCACACCTCATGCTTTTCTTTACCTTCCTTCCCTGCCTCATTTCTTTCTCTTTTCACCCGTGATTCCCTGGGATTTTCCTTCACACACACAAAAAAAGCCTGTGGTTTATGTTTTGACTCAAGCTTTTTTCCTAAGGAATCCAGGGAAACACGGTGATGGGTTTTGATTGAGGGTTCTATGTGTCAGGCGCTGTTTGTGCCACCTAATCCTTACATATGAACAAACGGAAGCATAGAAATTAAGAAAACTGACCATAAAGTGGGTGGTGAAATGGGGATTTGAACCGGCATTTGACCTGGGAGTCCGCAGTGTTGCGGATGGTGTTAGACTGTGAGTTGTTATTTTGAAGGCAGCCCCAAACCCTCAGCATTTACTAAAAGTGTTGTGGAGACCTATTTGATTTCATTTTATTTTAAAGTCCCTTTCTGTTTTATAAATACATACTTTATAGCTCTAAAAAGTAGTGATGTTCAATTTCAGTATTCAGATGAGTATTTCCAAAATACATGATTTTACCATATGTATATATGACTACATTTAAAAGAAGCTGAATTAATCACACTTGACTACCAAAATTCCAAAATGCAAAGCCAAAATGATATTGAATACTAATACCATGTTATGATCCTACATTTTACATGTGAACTTTCGTGTTAGAATAGATACATGATCATAAACATCCAGTTTCTATTATGATGAATAAAAATTATAAAATCTTCTAGCATACCCTTTTTTAAAACAGTTTCATTTTCTGTTAAAAAGGAATTATCAGTTATATTGGTGAAGCAAACCATATTTGAATTGCAAGATTACACAAGAGACTTTTAGTAGTCAATGTAACCTTTTTATAAATTTAATCTCTATTATTTATTAAATATATATAATTGAATTTTAAAAATCACAATCTCAACCATAAATTTTCTAAATAATACCTTGCTGTTGTCTGCTTATTAATTACAGAAAATGAAACGTATGACTGTGCAAATAAACAAAAATATGGACAACGAAATGAAACCAACAGCAATAACACCAATAAAAAAGAATAAGAGCCAGGCCTGGTGGCTCACGCCTGTAATTCCAGCGCTTTGGGAGCACGAGGCAGGTGGATCACCTGAGGTCAGGAGTTTGAGATCAGCCTGGTCAACATAATGAAATCCCATCTCTACTAAAAATACAAAAATTAGCTGGGTGTGGTGGTGCATGCCTGTAATCCCAGCTACTCAGGAGGCTGAAGCAGGAGAATCCCCTGAACCCGGGAGGCAGAGGTTGCAGTGAGCCGAGATCACGCCACTGCACTCCAGCCTGGGTGACAGAGGGAGACTCCATCCCAAAGAAAAGAAAAGAAA
This sequence comes from Colobus angolensis palliatus, assembly GCF_000951035.1. Taxonomy (NCBI): domain Eukaryota; kingdom Metazoa; phylum Chordata; class Mammalia; order Primates; family Cercopithecidae; genus Colobus; species Colobus angolensis. The sequence goes on along the minus strand of NW_012114766.1, from coordinate 4,404,470 downwards.
AGAAAAAAAAAAAAAAACTAACAAAAGAACATTGTGCCTGAGTGGCATTTAAGATGTATAGGTTGCAAGATAGAGGAAACTTTCTAGTTGTCTTTGAGTCCATATTTTTCTCTAAAAAACACAATTCTGGGTTCTCTATATTGAGAATCAAATGGAGTTGCCATCCATGATGCCACAGGTGAAAATTAAAAAAAAAAAACAAGTTTTCGGGATCATAACATATTTGATATTGTTCGTACATTAACTCTTTATCGATATACTGCTTCTCTCTTATGAAGCTACCACAATTTGGAGACATGCTTGTAATATTTACATTTCAAACTATTATGGATATAGAAATAGAGTGAGAGAGGGAGAGAGGAAATAAACAGTATTGAATGCCATCAATAACTTTTAAGATATATATTCATATCCCTGTTTTATAGGTAACCATAATCATCTCAGTATGTTTGCTTAATACTAGCCTAAACATAATAAAGCATCCTAAAGCACATATCCATTTTTCAAATGCTTAAAAATAAATACAATTAATTCTTGAACAACACAGAGGTTAGGACTCTGACCCCTTATGCAGTGAAAAATCCACATAAAACTTTCAACTCCCCCAAAACACTACTAACAGCCTGCAGTTGACCAGGAATCTTACAGATAACGTTAACAGTCAATTAACACACATTTTCCATATCATATGTATAGTCTTACAATAAAGTAAGCTAGAGAAAATAAAGTCATAGGGAAGAGAAAATATATTTACTATTAAGTGGAAGGGGTCACAAAGTTCTTCCTCCTCGTGGTCTTCATGTTGGGTAGGCTGAGGAGGAGGAACAAGAGGGGTGGAGTTTGCTGTCTCGGGATGGCAGAGGCAGAAGAAAATCCACGTGGAAGTGACCTGCTCAGTTCAGACCCACGTGGTTGTGCAACATCAACTGTATAAGAGTTTGCTCTGTAATTCCTGAGGGCACCCAGGAAAGGGTTACGTAGTACCGCACACAGAAACACCGCTGAAAGGTTCTCTTTAGACGTCTCACTCTCAGAAGTGCTAACCCCCATGACATCTGCTCAGACTTTCTTCTAATCTGCTCTCTAAGACTGCGGAGCTTACCAACTCAGATTTTCCATTTTCAGTCTCTCCATTCTACAGAATTTCTCTTTCACTTCTGTGACCCTCTGCCTTTCTTGGACAGACCAATTCTCTGTCCTCCTCTTATTCTAATCAGTTCAAGTTAGACAACACAAGCATAAAATCCTCCTTATAATGTCTGGGTGGTATGTTTTTTCTGTTTGGAACGTTCTTCCGTCACCTTGCTGGTGTATTTGTAAACATAAACATAATTTTAATGTATGCCTCGTGTGTTATACCTATAATAAACAGTTTGTAGGCAGTTCTTACATTTAAATTTTCACTTATGAAGATTATTTGCAAAAAAAAAAAAAAAGATTATTTGCAAGCATAGAAATTGTGTGCTAAGGCAGGCAAATTTATCATTTTCAATCTCCCTAGTTTCTTTTTGTGTATGTTGGTTTAGATTGTAATTGTGTACATTACATATTTGCATATATTTGCTTTTGTTTCTTTGATAGTATCTCTTATTTAATGGCTTTGGTCTTTCTGAAATTAACATTTTGTGTCTCATATGACACAGGGACCTAAATCCTCCCTCCAGTAGAAAACCATTTGCTTTAATATTATTTGTTGATTAGTTTGTCCTTTTTCACTGATTTGAAAAGCTACCTCTCTCATATATTAAATTCTTATATATGCTAGGATCATTTGCGTGTCCATATTTGACAATTCTACCTCTATTTTTCTGTCATGTTATAACGGGTTAAAAGAAAAAGCCATTAGGTTGAAAAGAAACTAACATTTATGTGTTATTATATGCTACTGCTACATATTCTTGCATACCTTACATCATTTAATTCTGACAGTTACTGACAGTAAAATACTCTTCGTTTTTAGAGATAAAGGAAACTAAACTCCCCAAGTTTAGGTGAAGTGATGTGCAGTGTCATCCTGTCCATATTTGTGCATAACTACTATTGATATGGAGAGGCAGAAGTACAAGAAAAAGGCATAGCCTAATTGCAAGGCAGGTGCAAGAGGGGAGCAGGGGTTCTTTGGATTTGCAGACGCTGGATATTAGTTTGTGAAATCCTTGCTTATGAAACGAAATAATACTCAGGTAAGTTGTCTGGTTTAAAGACTACCTACACAGAGAATGGGGTAAGCCAGTCACTTTCCCAACCTCAGATACCCCAATGGCATCAGGTTGTCTCTGCTGATTTTCCCTCCATTTGTGTGAAGAATTCACATTGATTGTCCTATTTCTAAATCCCAAAATGTAACTAGGAGAGTTTACAATTTTAAAAAATGGCTTAAAAATTAAAATTTTAAAATCATTCATAATTGAAATTTTAAGTAGTCATTGGTTTGGAAAATCATTGGAATTTTAAAATCTGTATTCTAGGAATTTACTATAAGGTGTAATTATCTAAATTCAAATACAAGCAGAGAAAATGTTACATAATTCAGGTCCATATCCTAAAATATTACTTAATGCAGAATTTGAATATTTTGACTTCTTTGAGGAATTAAAACAATATAATTTACGTATATATATAAAAATGATATGTATGAAATATAAATAGGTATGTTACTGTAGATTTACATAGAATGGAGTGTAAATTATCAAAATATGGTAGAAATTTCTACTTTAATTTTTCTAAAAGTGAATAACTGTTTAATCATATGTCATCACACTTATAGAAAGGGTATATACACCAAATGTTTAAGTACCTAAGATCAATGATATTGAAGAGTTTTTTAAAATAAGTTTCTATATTACAATTAAAAGTGAATGTCCAGTTATGAAAGTAAAAATGCTGTTTACAGCTAATACACTCATTTCAATATTTTCTTGATATAACAAAGCAATCAGTATTTTATAAATAAATCATTTGTTTAAAATTATTTTTCTTATTGTTTGCAGACTATCTTGTTAAATATTTTAACTTTTCAAAGTGATGATGATCAATAACTTTCAAATAGCTTTTCTTTGGAATATAATTCTAAATACTGTTTTGGGATTTCCTTTTAGTTTTCACAAAGCATAAATTAGGTTCCCTGGGTCCCTCTCATTTTATTCAATCATTTTATCTGTTATTACCTTAACTATATGTCAATAAATGACATATACCTTTAAAATAAAAGTATTAAGATACTACATTGAAGCACTGTTACTACAGATCCAGTGATGGATGAAATAAACCAGGTAAATGCATGCTTTCTCTACTACATGTACGTTGTCAAGTAAAAATTAGAGCTTCACTTTTTTAATTATTAGAGGAAACCATATTTGAGGCTGTGCAAAAGTATAAGAACTATTCGATTTTAAAATAATTTTTGAGATTTTATAAGAGGAAAAAATAACATTTTAATATAAGTAAAATTAATATTTAAAGTGTGACAATTAAGACATTGATATCGAAGGAAGAATTGAAGCATTCTTTAAAACAGATCTCTGCTGACTGTCAAACGTGTTTCCCAGCTAAGCATAAATCTGAGTTTCAAATTATTTCTAGTTAAAAAAATGGAAGAAATGTTGATTCTTCGGGTTAGAGCAGATTGTATGTGTCACTTAGAAGGCTTCCTATTCACTGTTTTTCATCCTCTGTAAAGTGCCTGTTAAGAGAGCTGATATTCCTAATCATTGGAAACACCTTCCTTGTAGCTTACCCGCTGGAAACACCGTTTTTTGTAGCCTAATCATTGAACACACCTTCCTTGTAGCCCACCCACTGGAAACACCGTTTTTTACAGCCTAATTGGACACACCTTCCTTGTAACCTACCCCCTGGAAACACCGTTTTTTGTAGCCTAATCATTGAAAACACCTTTCTTGTAGCGTAGCCATTAGACACACCTCCTAACTTCCTGTTAACATCTATATATTGCTCCTCATTTTCCTTTGTGACGCCAAGGAAACGGGTCTAACTTCTCTTCTCCACGTGATAGCTGCACCTTTGTTTGAAGATACGTCGTGTTCCCTCTGCATTCGCTGGCCCTCCTCAACCAGGGTGAGCATTTCCAGTTGCTTCCAACCAGTCCCCACAGAGTTAGGTGTCGTGTTCTGGGTTGTTTTCTGCCTGCACCTCTCTCTCAAATGGGCCTTCATTATTAAATATCATGCAGTGGTTCTAATTCTTAAGTAAAAGTGCAGCCCTGGGACCACCCAGACACTGAGCCGTGTTTTATTATGCACATGCATCTCGTGAATGATCTTGTCAAGAGGCTTGCTGACAGCTATGTGCTGCACTTGGGTAATCTACCTGTCTAGGAACCTTGTCAAAATAGTAAATTAGACATAGTCTAACGCAATGTCTTCTAGAAATAAGCTCCTGTATAGTGATCACTATTGCCTTTTGCAGCTTTTTACCAATCCGTTTGACTTTTGTTGTGAAATTTATTGTTCTTGATTTTCTTAAGGAGGACGCCATTTTGTGAGCTTGGGGAACACAAGACTTTTTCTAAGACTGTTTTTCCATAATAGTGTTGTTGGGATTAAATTCAATAAGGCCTGGCATGTGATAATGGTTCCGTTCTGTTAAAGGATAATTTTAAAAATTATACATTTCACAGAAGTGTAAAACCAATGTGTCAAAGATTTTAACTGATTCATTAATGAGGAAATTAGTAAGACCTTGCAAGTTCAAAAGATAACTCATAGAATCCCCATACATAAAAAGTATGTAATGCTCAAATACATTTTAAAAACAGAATGGACATGTTGCTTGAGGGAAATCCCCAAAATATTTATATGTCCATATAAAATAATCATTAAGAGTTATTTATAATTCAGTTCTAAATAACTCAAAAGTTAGCCCAGAGACAACGTAGATTCAGATAACCTGAAACAATGTGTTAGTCCTTAAATACTGTCTAATCTAGGTCCAATGAAGTCATTCACAGTGTTTTTCTGTTCATTTTACCTTTCCTCGTTTTGTCTTTACTCCTGCTTTCTGCTATTCTTTTTCAAAAAGCACTAATAGCAGTTTAGGAATCTCATTGAAATGGTTAATGTATGGGAAAGCAGTTTGAGCTCTTAGACCAATGTTTGGTACTTATATTATTTGATTCTGCATTCACTCTGAATCCTTTGGCATGTAATTTTTGTCTGAGTTCAATTAATGTAAGGAATTCCGTGTTTGATTCACTTATCCTTCCAGTAAGCATTGAGCTGCTGACCATGACCTCGACCTGTCTACATAGCAGTGCTTCCACTTTTGTGAAGAAATTCTCAGGTGATAATTCTACAGAAAAAAATAAGAGGGAAGAGAGAAAAAGCATTGGGAGTTACACTTGAACCATCGTAGTCAGGTAATGCCACATTGTAGAACGTAGCATTAAATAAAGGTTGAAGGAGAGGAGGGAGAAGGCTTGGGATAGAGGACGAGCCTCTGATGCGCAAGGTACCTGGCAGGGCTGAAAAATATCAGAGGCCAGAGGAGGCAGGTGAAGGATCAGAATGGAGAGCAACTGAAAGAATAGGGTTGCCGTTAACTGAGAAGAGGAAAGGCTCCAGAAGGAATAGGTTTGCTTCTAGGTAAAATCTACTCACCTGCTTTGATCTGAATTGGCTCTCTAAATGTAGCCAATAACACAATTTGCAGTCCCAGATGATACTTGTAATTTGAAAATACAGCAGGCTGCTGACGCCAGCCATTTTGCACCTTGATTTGGTTCACATGGACAGGAAAGGTAAAATAGGATATTTCAGAAAACTGAAAAGAATTGTTATAATGAGAAAGTCCCATTGACTGTGACAATCACAAAGCGTCTTTGTTGCAACCTGACCCCCATCCCCCTTCTGTGAGCTTTCCCTTCCTTAGTTCTTGGCCTATGAGAGGTAATTTCCAGGTCCCTGCCACTGATCTGTATTTGCCTTTAGATAAGCAGTGCCTTGTGCCACCTTCCTATCAAAAGAGCTCCAGGGAGGCCACATCAAACTCTTCAAACAGGTTTTCTTTGTAAGAAACAACCATGCTCTTGTTATTAAAATTTCATTTAGAGAGTATGGCATTGTCTTTTGAGCTTTCTTACCAAGTCTCTGATAAGAGAACTAAACCCATCTCACCTCAAGCTCCTGAAGGTCTTTAAGGAGTCAAACTGAGCTTGTTTCCAGCATTCCTTTCCTGTTAGCCAAAATACTCTAAAATTCCTTGCAGTGTTGAAGTTTATAATTAACTCAGTCGATAATGCAATTGCTGTTTGAGCTCAATTCAATATGATAATTATTGATTATCCATTATATGAAAAACACAGGACATGCTAAGGTGATTAAGACATAGAAGCAAGCCCAGAGTGGGCTCTCCCTAAGCAATCTTCTTTGAATTATGCTAAACACTCTTGTTATGATATATACCAAAGTCCAGGGGAGGAGATCTATCTAGGTTTAGTAGGATATGGACCATTTTTAAAATTAGGTTCAAATTGAATCTTGAAAAATCATCAGTGGCTGAATGGATGAATAAATGAAGGAGGATTTAGCCGGGGACAAGAGTGTGTAAATGCACTCATGTAAGAAGAAATAGAATAGTACATGTTCAGAGGATATGAATGAGTCAGTATTATCAAGAGCTTAAAGCATAAGGTTTGAAATTTTGGCCTGAGTCTCATCAAAGTAGGTCTTGCCTATCCTGCTATAGATTTAAAATCAAAATGTTATCCTCTTCATTAATGGTTTTTAAAAGGTTTTGTGATAACGCCTTTAAAAAGGCCTATCACCCAATCAATAACACTAAAAGATCAACACTTTCTCAGGTTCCTTGGGTGAAGGTGGGGTCAGGAGTCTAAGAAGTCAGCCAGCTCTCCTTCCTTTCCCCAAGCACGCCCCAGGCACTGCGGCTTTCTCTACTTACACAGCCTGACAAACACTGTTAGAGTGCAGAAAATAGAGCGCTGTAGGCTTTCTTTAGTCAAAAAGTTATATCTGAATTTTAGAAAGCGATTTGTCAGAACAGTGCAGATAAATCAATTTCAGGAGACAGGAGCAGGGACAGGAGGCAGGGACTGTAGAATAACCCATATGAGAGATGGGGTTATCACTACAGAAATCCACAGCTTAGGACAGGGTTCTCAGTCAAGCCTTGTATACCATTGTATTTCTTAGTTCAGGAATGGAATTCCAACTGTTTGGATCCTGAAAACCAGTGTTCAACCCACTAGACCATTCTGTTATTTGGAACTCTTTTTCATTGACTTTGGTCCAGTTATTTCACTAGTTCTTTCCCCAGATAACAAGATAAAAAGTAAACGTGTAAAATGCTTTCTAAGGTACATATTTTGTTACCTTTACTGTTGGGCTTGAGATTTTTTAAAATAATAGCTTGTCTAACCCTGTCACGTTTTAATTTGCACCTTGATTCGGTTCACGTGGACAAGAAAGGTAAAATAAGGTATTTCGGAAAACCGAAAAGAATTGTTACAATGCACTGACTCTTGAAAAAGAAGGGACAAAATAATTGTTTCTTAAAATTATAATTTTTCAACAAGTTTGAAGTGATAAGTAAAGAAAAAAGTTGTCTGTAAGTCAGAACTCTCACCTCTGGCCACTCTTGGGTGGCGTAAAGACAGCCAATATTAACAGTTCAGAAGGATATCTGCTTGGTAGTCTGAAGGAGAAAGAGAAAAAATGGAGGATATGAGCAGGGAATGAGGACATTTGAATTGATCCAGGTGCAGGAATTACACATTCCGTAATGGGTTAATTAAATAATCTGTATAGTGACTCCTCCTTTCCTTGACATGAATTGGTTTAATTGAACATGAAGTAGATTATTAGCTGGAATGTGTCCCTGGGAGCTTTGTGCAGACACAAGGAAATGGTTAAGGACTTTGAACATTGTTTACAGAAAGAGTTGTCAAAAGTTTTTCCTTTTCTTTTTTTTACTCTGAAAAATCTAGAGCAAGACTAAAAAATGTGAAAAGAAATCAAAGCTAATCACTTCTTTTAATTTTTCTGCCATGAAACAGACTTTTGTTGCCTTTCTGAGGCCGGTTGAGCAATGTTTAGCAAGCACTCACAGCTGAGCATTTCCTTACAGCTAAGGGAAGGAAGAAATGTTCACAGGAAATTCTAATTTCAATGCTGTAAAAACACACTGTAAAATTTCAATATAATTAAAAATAACCTTAGTCTCATTGCTGAAGTCATCTTGGAATAATATTTCTCCTGTTCTTTTCATTTAAATTTTAAATGGCTTGTTATTTTTCTATGGATTTCAGTTGGTGGGATTCTCATATGATAATTTGATGTTAAATATGGTATTATTGGAAATACATATTTGTCATACACAATATTAAAATTTTTAAAAAGCTGGGAATGAAGAACATATGCCAAGTCAGAGTTATATTTGTTCTGAAATATTTAAAAAAAAAAATTTAAATCAAGCTAAAAGACTGGCTTATGAGCTCTTAGAATAACTAAACTCCTGTGGCACTGTTGGTATTTATTTGCCCAAATTTCTTTGTTCATGTTTTTCCAAACACAGCTTTCCATTGCCTGCTAAACAATAAACTTCAACATTTGTTCAATATTTAGGCTAAATTTCCTTTCATGATACTCATTTGAAGACTATCAAAGTGAATGATTTGTTTTGCTTTTTTTTTTTTTTAACTCCCTTCCCCCTACATCTCCATGGCTAGTCCCTCTCCACCTTCTCTCTTCTCCTTCCCTCTTCTCCTGTTTCTCCTTCTCATTGGTTTTCTACCTTGCATCTTCTTCCTCATCAAGCTTATTCTTTCACTGATCCATGCTTATCTGGGAAGGATAGCCAGGAGAGATTCCTGTCTCATTATTACTAAAGCATCATGCCAAACCTTAAAATGGCTTTTAAGACCACACAGTAAGATTCTTTCTCTCACAATAGTTCAGTCTTTATAAAACTATCCTCCCATTCACTTGAGAGCTGGTGTCATGATATTTAATCTTTCCATAACTTGTCTGACTTGTGATGTCATTGGATGGTAATAAAAATAATTTGCCAATCCAAATGTGATTCCAGATTTTTAACATCTGTCTTTTCCCATCTGTCCTTCTCTCTCCCACAAGGTATTTCAATCGCATAATTTCTCTACTGCCTTTTTGTCCTTCTATGACTGTGAGTTTGTTAGTGCAGTGAGTCATCCACTTCCAGATACAATCACCTGTGAACAGGATAGAATGTGTGGCCTAAGATACTGCAGGACTGTGGGGTGGGTTGGCAGTAAAATACCCATAACCACCCCCATTCTCAGAGGTGAGAAAAGAATTGACTTTCTACAAACTAGAGTTCCTCCAAACACCAGCATCCTTTCCTTCCATTCCTCTTCCTCTAATGGTCAAAGTAATAAAGTCAATTTCATCTCTTCCAGTACTTGGGATTTGGAAATCTTGTTCTACTAAGGCTTTAACTTCACAATCCTCTACGTCTGACTTCTAAGTGACCTGCGAAAAAACAGGTATTGCCATACTTCACTTCCATTCTGAGAGTGGAGTTGTATGTGCTTCCATATCCCCCATTGTTACATCACCTCTTGGAAGGACCATGAACCATCTTGGTATTTTAAAATAATACAGCATAGCAGGATGGTGTGAACAGTGAACACACAGGGCTCCTTCAGCATGATGAAATAGACTTTCAAACCATGTTTTCTCATTTATCTTTAGTAGACATGTACTGATATGCACATTTTGCAAGTACAGGGACCGTCATCTTCAAGGCATTCTAGTGCCTGGGGTAGCACTTGGGATGCAGGCACTGGAACAAAGATGAATGAGACACATACCCAAACTTCAAAACAAATGTGTATACTTTCTGTATGTGGCATCCTCCTGGTTTAGACCTGTTCCCTCTGGTGACATAAAATGACATAGTTTGGGGGTAATATTGTGAGACTTACATGAGAAAATTAGCTGTTAGTCTCTCCCAGTGAAAACCATTCCATTTCAGGTAAACGGAGTCTCACAAATCCTTAGCCTTGCTACGTTTCTTTTTTCCTATTCACTTCCCAAGGTAGCTCCTGGGTTCAGGAAAGTGTCATTCTGGTGGCATCATGAGTGGGAGGAAGCGCAGCTGGTTTGAATATGGCTTCGTGCTGAGCCCCAGTGGAAAGGTGGCTCATCCTTCAGCATCTTCAGGCCCTGTTTATGTCTTTGTTGCATTCTTGACCACAGTATCCAGATAGAATGACCTGCAATCCAGTCTTGCAGAAAGTATGACAGACTCCATAGAACCTGGCTATTACCCTGATGGTTACACACCTCTCCTGGCCTTGGGTGATTCTGTTAACCCAGCTAAATTCTCCATCAGACCACTCAATGTGGGCAATCCATGTAGGAACTGCTAATTTACAGTCCCCATTCGCTGTGAGACAGTGATCTTCCACACTTTCTCATGTTCTCCCACTGAGGCTGTGAACTCCTGGTCTCTTGTATGCTATAAGCAGACAGTAGGAAACCAAGGTTCACTGGCCCAGGCCCTCTGGCCAAGGCCCTCTTGTGGCTTAAACACTCTGCCATGACTTCCAGCCTGTAATGGCCAATCCATTTTGGTGCAGATCAGGATGCTGTTAGGGTGACTATAATCACTCAGAGCACTTGAAATGGAGGAGGACACTGATAAAACGAACACAGCAGTAGAAATTGGGATTATATTTTCCTCCCAAAACTTCAAAGAGAATCAGTTTTCTTGATCTCTCAGCCCAGCCCCACCCCACCCAGCAGGACTCCCCTTAAAGCAAGGGATGCCGATGATCCAATCAGTGTAGATACATTAAAACACAAAAAAAATAGAGATTGGTTATGTTACAGGATTGACTACAGATGGCCCCTGACTTACCATGGTTCAACTTAGGACTCTTAGAGTTTTACAGTAGTGTGAAAGTGGTAACACATTCAGTAGAAAACATCCATTGAGTACCCGTACAACCATTCTGCTATTCACTTTTAGTACAATATTGAATAAATGACATGAGATATTCAATGCTTTATTGTCAAATAACCTTTGAGTTAGGTGGTTTTCCCGACTGTAGGCTAATGTAGGTGTTCTGAGTGTGTTTAAGGTAGGGAAGGCTAAGCTACAATGTTTCACAGGTTGGGCATATTAAATGCGCTTTCATTAGTCTATTTTCAGCTTATAATGTTTTTATTAGAACATAACCGCACTGTAAGTTGAAGAGCATCTATCCATTTGCATGCATGTATAATACAACCCTGTGCTTCATATAATCAGTGCAGGACGATGTTATTGTGGGAATGTTAAGAGGCAGTGAAATCCAGACTGGGTCTTGGAAGGCTAAATTGGAGTCCTGTAAGTGAAGTAGAGGGGAAGTAGAATTCCAGCTGGAGGGATAAGCCTTCTGCTCAAGGTTCTGAGGTCTGTCTCATTCTTTTAGAAAACTGAGAAACCTGTGTCTTTCAGTCTTGTTACCACCTTCCTTTTTTTTTTCTTCCATTCTCAAACTGAATTAATGTAGATGTCATGTGATATAAGAGGGAATGAGAATTATAGCCAAATGGAATTTCAATATCCCATATTGCGTTCTGTTCTCCAGTTCTGAGCTGCTTTTTTCTTTTAATCAGAGCTATATTGAAATATGATTCACATACCACAATATTCACCTGAAGTGTACTCTTCAGTGCTTTTTAATATATTCCTGGGGTTATGCATTTATCACTACAATTATTTTTGGAAGATTTTTAATGCAAAAAGAAACCCAGTATCCATTAGTGCCCACTCATGTTTTCCCTCAGCCCCTTCCCCACGGCCCAAAGCAAACACTAATTTCTTTTCATCTCTAGGGATTGTCCTATTCTGGACATTTAATGTAAGTGACATTGTACAAAATGTGTTTTATGACCTGCTTTCATGTAGTATGTTTTCAAGGTTTGTCAGGTTGTAGAATGAATCTGCAGTTCCCTTTGTATTTCCGGATCCTATTTAATACAATGGATATAGACCACGTTTTTTCATTGGTTGATAGACATTTGTATTGGTTTCCACCTTTTGCAATTATGAATAACTCTGCTATAACAATTTGCATGCAAATTTTTACATGGACACATTTTTCTTCAATACAAAACTAGATACGGATTTGCTGGTTCACATGACAATGTTATGAGGAACTTCTAGAGTGTTTACCAAAATAGATGCACCATTCTATTCTCACCAGCCATATATGGGTGTTTCAATTCTCCACCTCCTCATTGACACTTATTAACTGTCTTTTTTGTACCTATTTTAGTGGACATTAACTGGTGTCTCAATATGGCTTCAATTTGCATTTCCCTGATGGCTAAGGATGCTGAGCTTTTTTACGTGTGCTTCTTGGCCATTTGTGTATCTTCTTTGGGGCAGCCTCTATGCTGATTATTGTGTCCATACTTTAGTTGGTAACTTGTCTTTTTATTGTGTTGCAAGAGATCTTTATGTATTCCAGATGCAAATTACATATAATTTGCGAACTTTTCCCTATTCTGTGGATCATCTTTTTCTTTTCTGATTTCTGAAATACAAAGTTTAAAATTTTGACAAATTCCAGTTATTTTCTTTTCTTGCATTTTTAACGTCATATCTAACAAGACTTTGTGTAACACAAGGTTACAAAGATTTACTCCTATATTTTTTTCAAAGAGTTTCTGAGCTTCACTTCTTACATCTGGGTGTATGATTTACTTATTTTTTTGTGGATAGTGTAATGAAGGCGTACCATATTTTTTTGTGGATACCCAGTTTTTCTGCACCATTTGTTGAAAAACTATTTTTTTCTTTAATGAATTGTTGTGACACTCTTGTCAAAAATGAAATTGGTAGTGTCAGTGGTTTTATCTCTGGAACGTGAATTTTATTTCATTGATCAATGTGTCTAGTCTTATGTAAGCATAATGGAATAGTGATCAATACAGTTTCCTAATAAGTATTGAATTAGGTATGAATATTCAAATTTTCTTTTGTTTTTTAAAGATTGTTTTGACTATTCTAAGTCCTTTGAATATCCATATGAATTTTAGGACCAACTTGTTAATGTATGCAAATAAGCCAGCAGGGATTTTAATAGGAATTATGTTAAATTTGCTAATCAGTTTGAGGCGTATTGCCATCTTATCCATATTAAGTCTTCCGATGCATGTGCATGAAATATTTTTCCATTTATTTTACAGGTCTTCAATTTCTTTCAACATTTGTAGTTTTTGGAATATACATTTTGTGCTTATTTTGTTAAATTTATTTCTAATTATTTTGGGGTTTTTAGATGCTGTGGTAAAGGAATTGTTTTTAAATTTCGTGTTCAGATTATTTATTGCTATTGGGGGTAAATACAATTGCTTTATGCGGCTGGGTGTGGTGGCTCACACGTGTAATCCCAGCACTTTGGGAGGCCAAGGCAGGAGGATCCCTTGATCCCAGGAGTTTGAGACCAGCCTGTGCAACACAGTGAGACTGCATCTCTATAAAAATTAAGATTAGCGGCCGGGCGTGGTAGCTCATGCCTATAATCCCAGCACTTTGGGAGGCTGAGGCAGGCAGATCACAAAGTCAGGAGATTGAGACCATTCTGGCTAACATGGTGAAATCACGTCGCTACTAAAAATACAAAAAATTAGCCAGGCGTGGTGGCGGGCGCCTGGAGTCCCAGCTATGCGGGAGGCAGAGGCAGGAGAATAGTATGAACCCGGGAGGTGGAACTTGCAGTAAGCGGAGATTGCACCACTGCACTCCAGCCTGGGCAACAGAGCAAGAGTCCATCTCAAAAATAAATAAATAAGATTAGCTGGGCATGGTGGTGTGCGCCCATGGTCCCAGGTACACAATAGGCTGAGGTGGGAGGATTGCTTGAGTCCAGGAGGTCCATGATGCAGTGGGCTGAGATTGCACCACTGCATTTCAGACTGGGCAACGGGATGAGGTGTTCCCCAACGCGCCCCCACCTCCACCCCCAAAAAAAGGAAATGTGATTTTTGAGTATTCATCTTCTACCCTGTAACCTTGCTGGACTTGTTCATAAGTTCTAATCATTTTTAATGGATATCTAAGATGTTCTATATACTAGATCATGTCATCTGTAAACAGTTATATTTTAATCTTCTTTACCTATCTTTATGCCTTTAGTTTTCCTGCATCACTGCCCTAGCTAAAACTTCCTGTATATTGTGGAATAGAATTTGTCTTACTGCTGATTTTAGGCAGAAAATACTCAGTATTTCATTGAATATAACGTTAACTGTAGGTTTTTCATGGGTGACTTTTATCAGGTTGAAGAAATTCCCGGGCCAGGTGCGGTGGCTCAAGGCTGTAATCCCAGCACTTTGGGAGGCCAAGACGGGAGGATCACAAGGTCAGGAGATCAAGACCATCCTGGCTAAAATGGTGAAACCCTGTCTCCACTAAACAAATACAAAAAACTAGCCAGGCGAGGTGGCGGCGCCTGTAGTCCCAGCTACTTGGGAGGCGGAGGCAGGAGAATGGCGGGAATCCGGGAGGCGGAGCTTGCAGGGAGCCAAGATGGCGCCGCCACTCACTCCAGCCTGGGTGGCAGAGCGAGACTGTCAAAAAAAAAAAAAAAAAGAAAAGAAAAGAAATTCCCTTCTATTTCTAGTTTAAGTGTTTTTATCATGAAAGAATGTTGAATTTTGTCATTCTTTTTTCTGTATCTATTGAGACAATCAGCTGATTTTTCTTTATTGATAGGGTGTACTGTTAGATTTTCACATGTTAAGCCTATCTGGCATTGCTAAAATAAACAGCACTTGGGCACAGTATATAATGCTTTATATGTTGTTGGATCTGAATTTTTGATGTTTTTGAGCACTTTTGTGTTTATCTTTTTAAGAAATACTAGTCTGTAGTTTTCTATCTATAACTGTCTGGCTTTGGTATTAGGTACTGACCTTATAAAATGAGTTGGAATGTGGTCCCTCTTCTATTTTTGGAAAGAGTGTATGAAAGACTGACAGTAATTCTACTCTCAATGTTTGGTAGAATTCACCAGTGAAGCCGTTTGAGCCTGGAATTTTCTTTGGGAGAATTTTAAAATTACTGCCTTTACTTGAGGTCTATTCTGATGTTGCTTGACTAAGTTTTGGGTAATTTGTGTTTTTGTAGGAATTTTTCTATTTCCTCTAAGTCATCCAGTTTGTTGACACCCAGATGTTTATAAAATTCTCTTACAAGCTTTTTCTTAAATATCTGTAAGGTTCATAGTAATATTCTCTCCCTTTTTTCTCCCATTTTAGTAATTTGAGACTTCTTTATTTCTTGATCAGTCTAGCAAAAGATTCTTAATTTTGTAGGAGGTTTAAGAAAATTTTTGAATGTGCTTACGTTCCTTATTTTTTTCTACTCTGT
The DNA here is from genome assembly GCF_000951035.1 of Colobus angolensis palliatus. Taxonomy (NCBI): domain Eukaryota; kingdom Metazoa; phylum Chordata; class Mammalia; order Primates; family Cercopithecidae; genus Colobus; species Colobus angolensis. Next base: position 4,389,086 of record NW_012114766.1, on the reverse strand, counting down.
TTGATTGTTCTCACTAGAGTATTTGTTATCCTGCTTCAGTTTAGCTTGTACTTTTTCCTGCATAGTAAGGTGGAAGGTGAGGCTATTTATGTAGGATATTTTTCTTTTTAAATAGTTATTTACTACAAATTTCCCTCTATGCAATTCTTTAGTTGCATTTCATACATTTTGATGTATTTTATCTCCGTTTTCATTCATATTAAAGTATTTTCAAATTTCCCTAGCGATTTCTTCTTTTAACTCCTTTGGGTTTTTAGAAATTTTTTTAACTTGCACGTGTTTTATTCCTCAAATTCTAACTTTCTTCCATTGAGCTCAGATAATTTATTTGTATAATTTTACTCATTTTAAATAAACTGAAAGTAGTTTTGTGGCATATGCTCTATTCTGGAGAATTCTTCCTATGTACTTGAAAAGAATATTCTGCTGTGGTTGGGTGGAATGTTCTGTAGATATCTAATTCCAGTTGGCTTATAGTATTTTGGTTGTCATGGTCATTTTGGCTAGATTGTTTTATTCCTCTATGAAAATGAGCAGAACAGTCATTATTGTTTAATTGTTTATTTTGCTCTCAATTTTGTCAGGTTTTGTTGTACATATTTTGAGGCTCTGCTAGGAGTATGCTTTAGTTATCTAGACCCAGTGAAACAAATACCACAAATTGTATATGGCTTGAAACAACAAAAATTAATTTTCTCATAGTTCTGGAGGCTGGAGGTTGAGTCACTAATCAATTGCCACCTGATTGCTTCATTATTTTTTTACCTTGCTCTGGGGTCCATATTCTTATGATTATGTCCACACCCTTTTCCAGGAGATATTTTTGAGGCCCGGCTTTGAGGTTTGTTCTAACCCCCAATGAGATCCTCTTCTCTTTCTCTTATCTTAGACTAGCCGCTCCATGGATTAGCCTGCAGCTCTCATAAAACCACCAGGCTCCTCTAAATTGCTTATCCCCACCATCTCCATTTATTTTTGAGAGCAACCTTGGATTTGAACTTCCTGCCCTCTGTCTCTCCTCCTGGGAAAAATCTCTGAGCCACTGCTTCACACCTGGGTGGGGCAGAGAGACTCAGCTTCTGCTGAACTGACACTCTTTTTTCATGAGTAAACCACGGGTCTGAGGTGAGAGCTTGATTGTCTTGGTTTGCTCCTCATGGCATAGAACCTTTACCCTATATGCATCTGGTGCACAAGTGATGGGAACTGCAGCATTTTGACCTTCTGTTCTGGAGTTCAGCCTCCTATACCTCCTACAGAGATGGAACTTGAAAGCCGACATGGCCTGTTGGCCAAACTCACCTGCAGTTTACCCTCTGCCTATGAAGCTTGTGAGGATGAGAAAGGATGGTGGTCTGACCCTCCTGGTTAGAAGCGTACCCTGGCTGGAATCTGCAGGTAGAAAGAATCCAGTTTTCCTGGCTATACTCACCCAGATTGGAGAGAAGGGGAAGAAAGCAGGCTGTGGCCCAAGCTGCAAAAACATTCAATTCTCACTGAGATGTTCTCGGTTAGATGTTTCCTCATCAGTTTATTAGCTTAAGGCACTTCCAGAGACGTTAACATTTTTAATTCACTGTCCACCCATTGCGCTTGTTTTGCTGGGGAGTGAGTATTCAGTGCTAAGCTTGCCTCAATTCTGAAAGTGGGTCTTTGGATCCAATTGTAAAGTTGTTTAAAAAATTAAATATTCCTAACCATTATCTTAAACAATGCATAAAATGTTTTTGTAAGTAGCAAAAGGAGAATATTATTCCCACTAATAAATAAAATTATCTATTTTGCTGCAGTTTTGGTTAGTTTCAGACAAGAACCTTTGAGAATACAAAGTATATTCTCATTGATTTTGCTGCTGAGGTGTGCTGGTGATTTTTCTCTCCTTTTTCTTTTTCTCATTTACTATTGTCTTACAATGTATTTTAAAAAAGAATAACAGTTAACATTAAGAAAATATATATCTATATTTCACACTATACAGAATTTTCATCATCTATTTCTCATAATATGCATGCTTAGCAATGGTAGTTGTACATAACTTCCACTTCAGATTGCTTTAGAAACCAACTGATGAAAATCACTACCAATAATCCCCATAAACTTGTAATAACTATTTTTAGCTCTCTAAATTAATTTCATTATTATGATTACTGATGTAATATTAAGCTAATCTACCCCTTGTACACACACAAAAATAAGAGGGAGAAAGAAATGCCTGTCTCATTTTTTATGGTTACTCTGCAACCATTTAAGTATGACTGATCATTATAAGTTCCATATTTCTTTCCAATGCGATTAGTACAGTTTTGATATTTAGTGTATTAATCAGCATCCACTCAAGACGGCAAAACCATAAAGTTAATTATATAAGAGGTTAAAAACATGAAGGATTGTGTACCTAAGGGGTAAAAGGAATTTTAAAGAATAGAGGAATACGAGATATAGGGAGAAGTCACTACCTTTCAGGTTAAGTGTCACCAATCAAAGGAGAAATACATCTGGGTTCTTCTCCCAGGGTCGAGATATCTAGATTCTGCCCCATGGTGCATGGGAAAATGTACAAGTTCACTATGGTGCTGTAGCAAGCTGTCCAAGCGGAGGTGCCAAGACTTGGAGGTCACTGCAAAGCTGTCTGCAAGGGTGCTCAGGTGGTGAGAAGCCAGCTAAGAGGACCCTGCGAGAAACATCCAGTGAAGAGGTGTCCTATGCTGCTGGATTCCAGACAGAGGAGCACATGAAGATCAGGAAGGGCGCTGCCTCTCCCCTATGTCCCTCTAGTGCCCTTGATTGTCTAAGCTTAACGTTGCCATTTGAAAATAAACATTTATGATGATTGGCTCCTCTCTGATAAAGTAGCAGTGTAGCGTAGATTTGAAACTGAGAGACAATAAATTATTAACAGGCCCATCTAGTATATAATTCAAATTTTCTTAATTACAAGGGCAACTCCAGATGATCATTTCTTATAGAAAACTACAGTTAATCTTTTCAAATAAGACTTTTCAATGCATTCTGTTTGCTTTTTTCCTGTCACTCCCCTGGGTTTAGTAAACATACCCCTCCCCTTCCAGACCTCGGGAAGCCCTAGTCTCTTATTCCTCCCCAAGTCCCTCTTTGGTTGCCCAAGCACTCCCCCAAATTCTAAAGTAGTCTTAGTAAGATCCAATTCAAAGGAGATATGTAAGCAAAATGGGCAAACAGGTAAAACCACTTGGTTGAGAATGGAAAAGACGAATTCCCACCTCCCCTCCACATGTGTTCACCAGGGCACATTTTAAATCTAGGGCCATAAAACACAAAAGGTATAGGAATAACTCTTTCACAGTAAGAAATAAACACATCGGTAGTCATTTTATTTTTCTCTGTGCCAGACACACCTGGTGTGGGGCTTAATTCTCTGAGAAGCTCCAGGAATAAGGGATTAACATTAATTTTCTTTTTCTTTCTTTTTTTTTTCTTAAACAGCACTCATCAAAATCTCTTGTAAATTGAAGGAATTGTCTTGCTCAGGATAAACAGTTAGTGGGTGGAAATTGGCTTCAAATACAGGTGTTTTCTCCTTTTGAAGCCAGTGCCCAGGGCCAGGCTTGGTCAGGATGGGTCCTGCAGGTACCCACTGGCCCAGTCTTCACAGGTAGCTTCTTTAGCTTACCCTGTAGTTTATCAGACGGGTCCTCTCCCCAGGATCTATCCTAGAAACTAGACAGTAAGGACTGATGTAGCAGGGGGTCCAGATGCCTGTTTCTTCCATCACGGCCAGCGTGCATCAGATCAGATGCTTGGCTGGAGGTTCTGTCTGCCATACTGATGATTAAATGTGTTGAACATCGCCTCTACTCTTCTATCCTTACAGCCGTGTTTGTGAGAAGACAGTGCTGTTTTTTCAGTTCTACCCAAAGTGGTGTCACTACTAAAGTGCCGGCACTATAAACATTTACTTAGAACCTACAATTTTCCAAAGACTATGGAATGGTGATTTTTGTTAAGAATACTCTTAATAGCAAACCAAAAATATTTTTTTCTAACAAGTCAGTATCTTGTCTTTGATATCTAGCTATTTGATTAGCGACAGATATGGCATTTTTATCAGTGTTCCTACTCTATGACTAATAGTTTTTTGGTTATGATTGCTGTCTTTATTACAAATTGTCTTCAGTTTTCAGATCTCAGTTAACATCTTTTCTGTTATGTACTTTGTATTTTAAAGCATATTTTCTGAACCAGTTGTCCCAAGCTTTAGAAACCTGTTATAAAGTTTGTGTCATGCTCTTTCCAAAAGACAGGGACCACACTCTGTTAACCCTCTCAGTATTTGGCATAATGTTCTTCCCATTTTAAGTGTGCAGTACATACTTTCAAAGTTTTCTTTTTGGGGGGGGAGGTCAATGATAGTATTGCAGAACTTGAAGAGAATGGACTATGTTAAGGATAAGATAAGCAATTTATTGTTTGTCTTCTAATACATTAGCTGCATTTTGGGTTTTGTTTCTTTTTTCTTTTTTTGAGGAGTCTCACTTTGTCACCCAGGCTGGAGTGCAGTGGCATGATCTTGGCTCACTGCAACCTCTGTCTCCTGAGTTTAAGCAATTCTCTTGCCTCAGCCTCCTGAGCAGCTGGGATTCTAGTCACGTGCCACCATGTCCAGCTAATTTTTGTATTTTTAGTAGAGACAGGGTTTCACCATATTGGCCAGGCTGGTCTTGAACTCCTGACCTCAGGTGATCCACCTGCCTCGACCTCCCAAAGTGCTGAGATTACAGGGGTGAGTCACTGTGCCTGGGCTCAGTTGCATTTTGTGTTTTCTCTCCTGAAAGAGAAAATTTCTAAGATGATTTAAAAATTCACAATTAAATTTGTCAATATGATCTCACAAGCAGGAGGTCCTATTCTATGAAGTGAGGCCCATGTTCTTTTTCTGGTCCAGCTGCAGAGACAAATGGAAACCGGCTTCCTCTGTTAGATGTGCTGTCAGGTGAGGTGCTCTGTGCTTGTATCATTTCTCCATCATTTGCCTCCTAGTGATACACATGACAGCTGTGTGTAAAATGTACTCAGAGTTAATGACGCAGAGTTTTCCAGCTTCTGAGTGTCACTTAGTTTGCTTGTTACATGGATTTGTGATCATCATCTTGGCTAATTGATGCAAGAATCCACTATGAAGTTCTCCTTTTTTTTTTTTTTTTAACCCGGTGAAGAGGCCAACAAGTATTTCAGAGAAGTATTTCAGAGTAAGAGAGAGTCATAGCTTTTGTTGCATCTTTAATTCCGAAATAACATTTTCCTTTTTGCTGTTGTCCAAATCCTCTTTGATATCCATCATCCTTTATTATGTGTCAGACCTTAAGAAAAAAATCCCTGTATAGCAGGAAGTTTCAGAGCCTAAACGTGATGATACTGTGTTGATGACAGCCAAGTGACACACTGGGATAGCAAAACACAGGAGCCCTTCTCCTAACTCTGCCTTCCCAGGTCCATGAAGAAACAATGTTCAGAAACTTCATGAGTCTAGAGAGATCTGTTTGTAAGACTTCAATTTCTGTAGTTTCATTACGGGAACCTATTTAGGTTTAGTTTCTTTAAAATGTGGAAAACAACCTTTGTTCTTAATACGGTTGAGATAAATTTCACTTCTAGTTGTAGCTTAGGTGCATTTAGAATGGCCATCTATTTCAGACATTCTTCCTCTCTAAAAGAGTATAGTTTTATCCATTCACTTACCGAAAGTTTCAGGTGGATTAGCTGCTATGTAGAGAACATGCTAAGATTATAGGACTGGAAGCTGCACTGAAGACTTAGTCTATCAGCTACCATCTGCTATGCCCTCCTTTCCCAGCCAGCCCTAAATCAGTGCTGCATTGGGTCTACTCTGGGCAAAGGTGCTCTGTATTAGAAATCAGAAACAACACTTTTTGTTTGCTTTCAAGGAGTGTATATGTTATTAGGGGAACAAAGTGCTTGAAGAGTTTATACTCAAACTGGGGTTAGCCAGACTAGGGTAGGGTATCCAAAGGAGATTTCCTAGAGGCATACCAGAGCCAAATTTTGAAAATCAAGAGGTACGTGTTGGGAGAAGAAAAGTAAGATGAAGCTGCATGTCTAACAACAAGGATGTGGAAGAAGAGACTGCGTCTGATGTCCACTGAAGTCAGGAGTCCAGTTAGGCTGTGAGAGGTGGTAAGCACTGTAAGGAAGGTAGCAGTGTTGGGGGCACATAAGGAGACTTGGAGTTTTAATGCGGAATGGAGTAGGACCTGGTAATACGCGGAATCTGCTCACAGAGTAGGAGGAATCAAGAATGCAGTGCAGATTCTTGTTTGCGAACCTGGGTGAAAGCTGAGGCATTCACTCAAAAGGGGAGCCGGAATTAGGTTTGCGGGTGGTTAAGCCCGCTGCAGACTGGATGAGTTTGTGATGCCTGTGAATAACCAAGCAGGCATGGTCTGCAGGCTGTGGCACCTGCAGGTGTGGGGGGATAGAGGTACACATGTGAGTTCTTTACATTACATTTCTCAGCACTGTGCTGTCGATTCACATCAGTTCAATTGTTCAAGCGACATAAGCCAGTCATGTGGCCTGAGTTATGCTATTGGCTGTGCTCTCTGCAGGAATCTGATGCAAGAAGTCCTGAAGGATGCATGGCTTTCAATTCAGCCAGGCCTCATGTCACCATTCTTGTGGCTACACCAACACACGGGTGACTAACTGTCCAGTGTCCTCTGGGAATCTCCTGACTTCAGCCCCAAGTTCTGTGCCCAGAAGACCCCCTATCCCCGCCGACTGGGACCAAGTTCTGTGCCCAGGAGGCCCCCAATGCTGGCAGAGTGGGGCAGTTGGTTCCCAGTGGGAGTCCAAATTCCTGGGGAAAGTTGATTGCCAGTGGGAGTGTAAATTCATGTTTTGGTTACATTAGGTACAGCTAGGAGGTGCTGTGTGTGTCTGTGTGTGTGTCTGTGTGTGTGTGTGTCTGTTTCTGTGTGTGTGTGTCTGTGTGTGTGTGTGTGTTGGGGTGGGGTGGGAAGGGCTTGCTCCATATTTGCCTCAAATTGGTGACAAATGTGTCCAAGGAATTCAGAATCACTTGCTCCCTCTCTATCACCCCAGGAGAGCTTACCACCATTCATGGTCCTAGCACAACATGTTTGAAAATCTAAGTTCTCCCTGAAATTGTATTCTTCAGAGGATGGTGAGAAACAGTCTCTGCAACTCCAGAAACAAAAGGAGCTTAAATTGAAAAATCAACGCTATTTAACTAAAACAAAAAGGCTGTTACCACTGTGTCACTCATTGCTTCTCTATTGAATTTGTTTCACAGTCTGCCTTCCTGTATCACCTTCTCATTTTGCCTTCACTTGTTTTCACCTACTACTCCGGGCTGGGGGATTTTGTTTATTAATCCGATAAACTTTATTGGACTTGTATTGTTGGATGATACGCTGAAAGATGAATAACGTGTGTGTATGCGTTTATTTGGATGTGATTGAGAGTATCAGGATTTAGACCTTATTTCTGCAGGAAATATGCAGTGTTATATGTTTAACTCAAGAATTTTTCATTGTGCACTTCACATGAAAAGCTATTATCCATTTCGTTATCGGTTTTCTGATGCTTAATATTCTTGATAAAAATGATTGGAAAAAACTGACTTTTTATAATTGTTGAGTTGATGAACTAAAATGAAAGCTGTAGCTAGCAGGTAATGGTTGCTCTAATATGAATGCGTAATGCCTGATAGGATTAATGCCTTATTTACCAAGAACTACCATGTAAGAACATGAACCTCTGAAACAACCCCAAGCCCTTGAGGTGACGCCTGTGTATTGTACTGTCACCCCTAGTGGAATTTGTTTAGAGCCATTGCTGTCAAACACGGTTGAAATAATTCACCTAAATACAGTTGTTAAGACAAGTCATCCATAAGAAGCAATTTGTTCCAAACTGCAAATGAGATTACTTTAGATGGTCTCTGTGATGTGCAGAAACCCTGAAATGAAATATCACACAGGTGAAGAGAGGGGACCAAGGAGCTACTTTGACAGGGAGGAGCTCAGGCATTCAATTTGGATCGTTGGAATCAGTCTCAGGCAGTCAAACTGATATAAACCAGAAACCTGCACTAAGCAAAGAGAAGGAAGAGGCGTGGAAACTCCCAAGCACAATGAAAACTAGTCTTTGTACAGAGCTTTGGAAGCATCACACTGCCCTAAATTATTAAAGTAGAGGAGATCGTTCTGCACCGTAATCTTCCTCTTCCACCTCTCTGGTCGGAAGGCAGGCTGCTTATATTTCATCATATACATCAAATTATATGTCTATCATATTATATATTTACATATTATATATATCATATATATATCAAATTATACATCTCTGGGCAGGTATCATTTTAGTGTGGAAGAAAAGAGACCCCATGAGGTATGAAAGGGAAAGCATAAATGAGTGAATTACATAAATAAAACTCACTGTGGTAAGGTCCCAGCCTTTAAGATGGCCTTGTGGATCCTGCTCAAATCCTACTGATGGCAGTATCATTCGATGCCTTGTTCTAATTTGTTTTAAATTTAAAAAGCTTTACCTGGAAGAACTGATATTTCATGTTCATCAGTGAACTCAATTCACTAAGGAATGTATCCTAACATTACCTTCTAGGAGGTTCCTTCTTTGACATAACCTCTAAAATGGTCTTCTTTTTAATACTTTTTGTCTTCACTTTATTGCTCACCCTTTTACTTTCCAGAGTCACTGTCTCTGGAATTTTTGTCATGAGTAAATTTGTTTAATATTTCTCTACTGATAAGCTTTAGGAGAATGGGACTTCATGAGAGTGGGAAGCTTTTATGACCACTTTTCCAGTGTGGAAAACACTGCTCATAGCACATACTCAATAATTACGTTAAATAAATACTTGTGATTGCCTTATTTTGAGACAGGGTCTTGTTGTGTCACCCAGGCTGGAGTGGTGAGGTGGTCGGATCATGGTGCCGTGATTGGTTGGATGACGGCCACCTCGATCTCCTGGGCTCAAGCCGTCTTCCCTTCTTAGCCTCCCAAGTAGCTGAGACTACAGGCGCTTACCTCATCACACCTGGACATTTTTGTTTTATTTTTGATAGAGACAGGGTTTTGCTGTGTTGCCCAGGCTGGTCTGGAGCTCTGGAACTCAGGAGTAATCCTCCTGCCTTGGCTTCCTGAAGTGTATGACTGACTTATTGAATGAGGAGTACAGAATTCATTCAATTAGGTTTTTTTCTCCCGTTGGTCAACAGAAAACTTAGCTCTCAATTCAGTAGCCAAATATAATACATTACTATAGATCTTAGTTGTATGGGTTCTTATATGGGTCCTTTCCTCTCCATGATTTAATTTTAATTTTTATATTAGTACAATCTTTTTATAAGAATATTAAGAATTCTTATGTTCTCTGCCCTAACAGGTAGAGTATTTTTATGCCTCTTGTAAATGAAAGCAAGATGAAAATACAATACTTGCTTTAAACTTGTGAAGAGACCACTGTTTTTTTTTCTGTTAAATATTTGACATTTATTAACACTCTCTGATGTGTTATACACTGGATACAGTGCAAGACAGTGCATACTGCATCAAAGTACTAGACTGAATCTCTGTCACCAGCCTGGAGTGCAGGGGTGCAATCTGGGTTGCAACCTCTGCCTCCTGGGTTCAAGTGATTGTACTGCCTCAGCCTCCCAGGTAGTTGGGACTACAGGCCTGTACCACCACACCCAGCTAATTTTTATAAATTTTGTATTTTTAGTAGAGACAGGGTTTCACTAAGTTCGCCAGGATGGTCTCCATTTCTTGACCTAGTGATCTGCCCGCCTCAGCCTTCCAAAGTGCTGGGATTACAGGCATGAAACACCGTGCCTGGCTACTAAATACCTATAAAAAAAGCAAACCGATGTTCTGAGTTGCAGCAGTGTGCTGCTTTCTCCCATGTTGTGTGCTCCTGAAGATCAGACACTGTCTCTTTGCTTTCATCTTTGTCTCCCTCACACATAGGTACTCAGTAACTTTTTAATTGCTGCCCAGTTGTGTTTTACTCTATATCAACTCTTTTGGGGTTGTAATTTGGAAAACAATGGTCGAAGAAGTGCTGATGTAGAGGATACATTGAACAGAAGCCAGACAGGACAAGGGAGTCCTTGGTCTGGGGGCAAATTGGAACCCAGTCAAGGGTTCCAAGGACAGGACACCCAGGGCCCACAGCACGAGAGATGGCTAGGACAGGACTAGTGAAAGGTAGAATCTGGGGGAAAAAAGGCAAGAAAAAGAGCAAAATTGAGCATCTTCTATGTGTTGGGCGTGGTGCCCAGGTTTTATACATATGTTATGGAGGTTGAGATTTCTAAGTAAAGAAACTGGGTGATGAAGTAATTTACAGAGATGGGGAATGTAGGAGGGAAAGCTTGTAGGGCACAATTATATAAAAATGCCCAAACATAGGTGCTTCCAACTGCTTGCCACCATTGTTTCCTTCTCTTTTTCTCCACCCCACCCTATTCTTCCCATTTCTTCCCCGTACTCCCTGTCTCTCCCTCCTCCCATCCCGTTCCTCTCATGCTGGTTATGTTCATGATTTATGTGGACTGCTCCAAGATGTATTCTGGCCACAGCAATGAATATTGATTACCTCTATTATGGGAATGGCTAAATAATTAGATGAGTCCATTGGGATCCAACTTCCTGTGACTTACAGACCCAGCCTAAAGAGAGAAAATCACAAGTAACTCAGTTCATGTTACACTGAAGGATGATGGTTTTAATAACTGAATTATCAACAACAATTGGGGAAAAAATGTGAACTTCTACATGGCTATTCTAAACATAGCTGCAGCATCTCTTATGTTATGCACCAGAATCATTCCGGAAAAAAAAATGAGAGGAGGAGGCTTAAAACCAATGAAGACAGAAGCTCACTTGAATCTTTTCATCTCTTCCTGGTAAAACATGTCTGAGTTTCCTTTCAGTAGTTACAACCTGAGTGTGAATAAGCAGACATTTTAATTATTCTGATAAAATAGAAGTAAAACTGTATTGTAGAAGAATGTACTTGCTTTTGAGTGATCTATATGGCAAAATATTTGCAAAGTCTGAATAGACTTCATTAGCTTGTTTTATGTTTGCAAATTCTTAAGCTATTCAATCTTCTTAAAAACAGGTTTTATAGCATCCTTCTGTGGGCCTTTTACTCCAGAACCCTCCAGAACCATGAATTAGGCTAAACGTACGCAAGTAATAAATAATATTGACTAATATCCATTTGTCCCTTAGGATCCAGAAGAGAAACAGGTAAACTGATAATTTATCAGGGAATTTTGAACTTTATAGATGAAATATGTGCATGTGTGTGTTTAGTTTGTGAATAAGAGAACTGGATACACATCAGAAAGATGGAGAAATTACCTTTTACACTGTCCCAGAGTTTGGTTTCTGTCTCCTTCTGCAGATGACAACATTTAAAGCCTTAAACATGGTTGTCATTGTCAGTCGGAAAAACTCAAAAGTGAAATTAAGATGAAATGAGCAATGTCAAAAAAGATATATATCGCCTTTCCTATTGAGAAGAAAGTCAGATGTTAACATATGTTGGTGAATAAATTACATTTTCCCACCGTTACGTTTATTAATTGACTGATACTAAGACTTTAAAATTGCACAGTACAAGAAAGGAAAAATGTTAGATTTCAAAGAGAGGTTCCCATGATTCAAATGTTATAAGTAAACTTACATACTAATAGGAACTTAAAATGACTGAGCTTCCTTTCTGCTGTTGTCTGGGAAATAATTTAATAGAAAATAATTCCAGAGCGAAAATATCTTCCAATCTGGATCAGGGTACACAGGGTTACTGAAAGTAGGAGTTGGCCCAGTGACATGTTTTGTTCCCTGTTAATTGAGTTACTGCAGAATGCTTTTTAAATTAAAAATCCTCCCAGACTGGCAAATAAAATGGACCCTTTTTTGTATTATAACTATATTTGGAAATGCTTTGTTGAAGGGGCTTTTGAGTCTTTCACCCGAATAAAGATGAACAATCTTTTAAATGTTAAAAAAACTTGTAAAAATAGGCATTACGCTTATATGTTCACCTTTAGGTGATACGAGCAATACACGTTGATAAAAGTGAGAACTAGGAAGAGATCGAGAACACAGAGACAGGAACAAAATTCCCAATGGACAGCAAAGCGTAGGGGTGATATTCCAGGAAACCTCATGCGGAAACACTTAACTTTGTTCAAGTTTACCACTTGCCCCTGCCAAAAATTTCCAAGATACTTTTGCGTACTATTAGAATTCTCTTTTAAGTAATATGGGGAGTCTGGTAATTGTCTTAATTTCTGTGAAAGATGAGTGATTGAACAGTAAAATTGTACATTACTCGAGCATCCTCTGCTTGTACTTTTTAACCTTTATCCCTTAAATCTTTGAAACGTTGACTTCTTAATTGTATTACTTGATTTTCTTCTCCTTTGATAACGCTTTATGCATAACAGCAAAAGTCTTAAATCTTAAGTTGGAGACTTAATTTTGATTTTATTAACTATGAGTGCAGTTTCTAAAACAAGAGGTCACAGGAGAATGTGGAAAGCATTCCTTTTCCGTAAACCTGTCGTCTTTGAACAAGCTTAGTCAAGTGGAAAGTATTATATGAAAGCATTTTCTGTTGACAGAGCATTGGTATTTGTAGTGTTACTCTGTTTTCTTATCTGCAGAGTGAGGGATTTGGATTAGTACTCTCCAAGGAACATCCAGATCTTAGATTTAAGGATTTTGTTTACTGTCTATGAATAACATAAATTCTCCTTTCTCTGGGTCCAGACAAATGCCATCCTCTTCAGGAATCCGTTCCCCATCATTCAGGGAGCTGAAAGGGATTTCTATTTCTTCTTGTACAGCATTTTGAATGACCACATTCTGATAATTCATTGTAATCATCAGTCTGCCTCAGCCTTTCATTTGCATTAGTTGTATCTTACCTGCTACAACATAACCACCCATCAGGCAAGAACTTTGTCATGCATATTCGTGTTTTCTCTTATCCATAATAATTGAGAACTAACATGGGATTAATAATTTATTAAAATATTGTCGGTCTTGAACATTCTATTCTTAAATTTACATTTACAGTAAGTACCTTTTCCCAAAGAAACACTGTTAAAACTGAGGTTAGGCTCCCACACCTGACAAAGGCTGATGATCTTTTTGATGAACTCCACAATCCCTTCCACGAAACCCTTTCTTACCACTCCACCCCATCATTTGCTGTTCTCACTGGGCCACGTTCTTTTTTTTAAAGGAGAAGAAGAAACAGGGTCTCAGCCAGACACGATGGCTCACGCCTGTAATCCCGGAACGTTGGGAGGCCAAGGAGGGTGGATCACGAAGTCATGAGTTCAAGACTAGTCTGACCAAGATGGAGAAACCTCGTCTCTACTAAAAATACAAAAAAAGAAAAAAAAAGCCAGATGTGGTGGGCGCCTGTAGTCCCAGCTACTCGGGAGGCTGAGGCAGAGAATTGCTTGAACCTGGGATGCGGAGCTTGCAGTGAACTGAGATTGCTCCACTGCACTCCAGCCTGGGCGACAGAGCGAGACTCCGTCTCAAAAAAAAAAAAAACACAAAAAAACAGGGTCTCATTCTGCTGCCCAGGCTGGAGTGCAATGCCCTGATCATGGCTCCCTGGAGCCTGTTTCTCAAGTTCAGATGATCCTCCCACCTCAGCCTCCTGAGCAGCTGGGACTACAGGTATGCACCACCACGCATGGCTACTTTGTTTTTATGGAGTTGGGGTTACGTCATGTTGCCTAGGCTGGTTTCAAACTCCTGGGCTCAAGAGATCCGCCCACCTCGGGCTCCCAAAGAAGTGGGATTACAGGCATGAGCCACTACTCCCAGCCATGGCCACTCTTCAAGGGGTCTTGCGTCCCAAAAGTATCCTAGAAATAGATGATTGTGGAAAAAAACTGTCTTTTGTTTCTTTTGATGCCTCATTTATGAAGTATGGGTTTCCGTTCAAAACTCAGGTGTGTAACGCATGTAACAGCAAAATCACAACTTCCTCTCTATAGTTGAACACGGGGCCCTTCGGCTTGCGAAACAGCTTCCCCTCCTCTTCTTGGACTGTCAGGTTCCTAAGAGTTGGCACAGGGTTGGGGTGCTGCCAGGGAAGAGGCATTGACATTGTTGCCATCATTTCATCTACTTCAACACCCAAAGACTTTCTCTGACCAGCTGAAAGACCCATGTCACGTCCCTGCGTCCGTGCTCTCTCTTCTCCTTGTGCCCCACTCCAGTGGGAGAACACTTCTGCATTGAAGATGTTAATTACTAACAAGGCAATTTAAACATTCTTGTTAATCATCTATTTCTACACGTTTCTATGATTTCTTAGTGTGGATTCTCAGTACAGTCTATTATTGGATACTCAATGCAATGTTACACCCCCAAATAGAAATTCCTTCCAAGTTGTGGGAAAGTGATAATGTAATATTCTCTAGTGGCTTCAATAACCTTACTTTCCTGGGAATAGATGCCTGGCCCAGTTCGACTGGGAACACACAGTTCTTTCTTGAACACCAGCATAAGATTTCAATTCATTGAAGCCACTTTTATCACACAAGCTACCCAAACGAAAACAAAACCAATGAAGTGTAAAATTGGCTTTATAAAAGTAAAGACTTTGACTTTCTTAAGTAACTCACTGGAGGGTATAGATTTTGAAAGACTATTTGGTACAGTAAGAAACAGAATTATCCAAAAGCATAGAATTGTTCAGCTCCTCAAAAAATGAGATATTAAGGAAAAGACTTGATATAATTCTAAAGTGTACAGAAAATGGTTGATTTAATGAGGCAGATATAACTAACGGAATGTCATAGGTAATGACAGAGAACATATGGCTAGAAAGAGAACAAGAGAAAACTAATGCTCCAACAATGAAGAAAGTAGTCTTAACCAGGATCCTGCACATTAAAAAAGGTGTCAGATTCTTTTAGTGCCATCACCCAACCTTAAACCAATATTGTATCTACTATCCAGTCATACTTTGTTGTTCACAGAAGTAACATGTTAAACATGTACTACTGTGTGAGTGCATAAATATGCAGTGGCTTCAATAAGGGTATAGATTTTCGTTTTGACACCTGAAAATCAAATGCAAGAGAAGGGAAATAACATTTAACACAGTGGAAGTTTCCCAATCATTTTATGTAAATGAAGAAGGGAGAAAATACGTAGGACCTGGAGAAGATCAGAGTCTGAAGAATGAATTACTTTGACTGGAGCGGGGGTTCTCTTGGTTGTCATTTGCACCCGAAGGAATGACTGAGGTCACAGGCGTCTGATTATCTGGAATGATATGTTCTTAGTCAAATCGGGGAAAATTAGGTAGACATATTCATATCATTTTACCTCGTTATTTTCCTTCATGCACCTGTGCTTAGAGTGACCCTGTCTTTTGCTGTGTTTAACGTCATTCCAATTACAATCATGCCCTTAATGATGATAACCATGTTTACAGACAGTATCTATCCCTGATGCAGAATGCTCAGCATTTCAGGTTGTGGAGCTGCTTTAATTCTTAGAAAACCCGTAAAAGATGCACACTATTGTTCTCCATGGCTGAAAAAACTTGCCTGTAAAAATACATCATAATTGAACATGACTGCTTATGTCTTCCTCAGGTGGTTTTTCTCACATGCTGTTGATCTAAAAGTTGTCCATATTTGAGTACCACATTCAGCATGACCTGTTCCAAGAACCTCTGCTTTTTTTTTTTTTTTTTTGAGATGGAGTCTCACTCTGTCACCCAGGCTTGAGTGCAGTGGCATGATCTCTGCTCACTGAAACGTCCAACTCCCAGGTTCAAGTGATTCTCCTGCCTCAGCCTCCTAAGTAGCTGGGATTACAGGTATGTGCCACCATGCCCGGCTAATTTTTGTATTTTTAGTAGGGACAGGGTTTTGCCATGTTGGCCAGGCTGGTCTCAAACTCCTGACCTCAAATGATGCACCTGCCTTGACATCCCAAAGTGCTTGGATTACAGGCATGAGCCACTGTGCCAGGCCAGCTCTATCTTCCTCTTCGCAAAGATAGTGTGTGTTTTCCTTCCTTAACCTTGCATCATTCTTAATCCATTTTTACATTTTCACTTCCTATCACAGGTAATTATGTCACATGTATATGTGCATGTATATATACACATTTCTTATGAGGACTCCTGTAGATACCATGAATTGAAAACATAGTTGAGTGTTTTCATATGTCAACTTATTTATCCAGAAGTTTGTAAGTAACACTGTTACCACCATATGAAGGATTTTCTGGACATCACACAGATCACACTTTGTTTATAATAGAGATAAAATTTGTTTATAGTTTGATAACTGTTTATATTTTGTGTCATCTTTAGCCAACTGCTGTGAGAATCTTGTTCAGAATTGCAGGATTGAATGGTGTATATGCTATTTCTTTAACTGCACGTGAACTGCATAGCTGTTCCAGTAAATTCTTGGCATCACCTAAAACTATGTCATGTCTTTGAATGTGAAATTTTCTTCATATTTTAAGTAAAAGCATATTCTTATGTGTTGAGCCACACGTGGCTGACATTTCTGTTGTGATATTCTATGCTATATTCTTGTGCTAATATTTGTGGCATATAAAAAAAACACATAAGATAAAAAGATAAACCCTGGTTGCATCATACAATTCAGTGTGGCTGAATAATGAATAACGATTGTTGCAATTTTCTTGGAATTGTGTTTTGTTGCCTTTGTTATCAAAGCCATTATTTCAAAGACCAGTGTGTATGCATATTGTTGGTAGACTTTGTCTAAAATAAAACAAGCTTATTTTCTATTTTCTAGTGAATACCAAACTTTCGCAAAGAAAGACTGATGCTAATGACTTGACATTAACCATCTTAAAACACATTAATTACAAATACAAATTGAACACCTCTCGTATACTCAGTAATGTATCTCTGTAAGAATTCTAACATTTAAAAGGAGGAGAAAAGGTACGTTGCTATACCAGCTACCATTTTTTATAGCCCTTTTATATACAGTAAGTAAAGGCAGATACCACCTCTGACTCTTTCCAAATAACTATGTTCTAAATTACAATCAAAATCTTAAAAGTAGAGATAGTGTTTTTGGGAGATGGAAGAGTTTAAGGAATGACACTATTTTGGAGATATGTGGTGCTGCAGATATATTACTTTGAGGGACAACTATCATTTATGTTTATATGAACATATACATATGTTCACCAGAAACAAGCAATTACATTTACAGTCCCATGTCAAATCATGTGAATAAAGGCAACTTACATATTTTAGTTTTAGAAATCAAATTTTAAAAATTACAAGTAATCAGAGACCATTACTGTCTTTGGATTTTATACAAACAAAATATTCACTGCTTCTAATATCAAAAAGTACACATTTCAGGGAACTACATTTTCAGTGACACTGAATAAGGGAAAGTCAACCAAGTTTTAAAACTATTTTGGAATCCACAGCAATCCAGAGAACTTGATTCTGTTTTTCTAGTCAATTTGGGAAAGAGCTATCAGTGAAACAAAATAAAATCTCTTTAGTTGTATATGGTTTGAGAGGTTCTCTAGGTAAACAGACATAAGGAATAACATCTTTGATATCCATAACAGATGTAATAGGCTTGTAGATAAGCATGTAAGTACATGTGTTTATAGAAATGGACTGTATATGTTCATATACACGGTAGGGACTAGAAAGGTGTAGGCTTTGGTAACGGTAGAAATCTCTAGGCAAAAGCATGGGAATGTGATAGACTTGGAAGAAGAACTTCCACCTTACACTTTGTATACATTTGTTTTCTACTTTAAAAATTGCTTACTGTTATAAAAACAAAAAATTTAAAGATTTATAAACAGTCATGACTGCACTGTATGTGAAATGTCTGCTGTAAAGATTTGTCGGGAGCCCATCACCTTGCCTGCGTTTGGAGCTGTGTTTCAGATGTTTTTGCTGAATCAGGACAGTAGATAAGACTGGGAGAAGATAAGCATTTAGTCGCGTGTTTCTACAACTCAAACTCTGAGCAGTGTTTAAACAAAATGGGTCTCTGGACCCCTTAGAAAAAAGGGGGACATAGGAATCACTCAGGGCAAATTTACTTTTTATTTGGTTTTTGGAACATTTGGCTCCTGACTTTCTCAGTACAATGGTTATGTAAGAAGCAGATAAAATTTATAAAGGAATTTCCTAAAATTGTAGCAGCATAATTTAAAATAACTCAGCTCTTTCTGGAATTTTTGTTCACTCTTTTATTACTCACACTTCAGTATCTGACTGAACCTTACTATTTGATTTATCTTGTGATACACCCAAGATTCGTCAGTCGAATGGATTGATATGCAATATTTAAATAAAACTTTGCATTTATCTCCTGGACCTCAAACATTTTAGCATTTGAAAGACACCTGTAAATATTTAGGAAAAATGTGATTTTTCTGTGAAACAAAATTAAATACATACGTGATGAACTTCAGCATTATCAAATATATAAAATGTAAAATGTTTGTGTAAACCATGTATTGAATTGCTTCTATGTTTTGCACATGAAAATTGACAGTTATTTATAATGCATTCTCTCTGTAAAGTACCTTATCTCTAACTCATAACAAGACACTTAACATTGATTTCATTTTAAGAATATAATCTTTAAGATGAATTCTGGGGCTGGGTGAGGTGGCTCATGCCTGTGATGACAGCACTTTTCGAGGTTCAGGCAGGAGGATTAATTGGGGCCAGCCATTTGAAACCAGCCTAGATTGTAGAGTGAGACCTCCCTCTCTACCGACACCCCCCACCCCCACCACCAAAGAACAAACAAACAAAAACCTGAGTGTAGTGCTCAGGTCTGTAGTCCCAGTTACTCAAGAGGCTGAGGTGGGAGGATTGCTTGGGACCAGGAGGTTGAGACTGCAGTGAGCCAAGGTTGTACCACTGTACTCTAGCTTAGGTGACAGAGACCCCATCTCTTAAAAAAAATTAAAAAACTTTTGTTTTGATTAACGAGTCAAATGATTAGAAAAAAATGTATATTTTAAAATGATAATAGATGCATATATTTTCACTAATATTTTAAAATTATTTAATTTTTATTTATTTATTTTGAGATGGACTCTTACTCTGTCATCCAGGCTGGAGTGCAGTGGCGTGATCTTGGCTCACTGCAACCTCCACCTCCCGGGTTCAAGCAATTCTCATACACACGCCACCACACCCAGCTACGTTTTTGTGTTTTTAGTAGAGACGGGGTTTCAGCATGTTGGCCAGGCTGGTCCCGAACTCCTGACTTCAGGTGATCCACTTGCATTGGCCTCCCAAAATGCTGGGATTAGGTGTGAACCACCATGCCCGGCCAGAATTACTTAATTTTTAAAATAATACATTCACATGATAAAATTCTCAAGCAGCACAAATGTACGCATTAAATTTTTCTTCCCTATCATAGAATGCTACTACCTATCTTTCCAGAGAAAATGCTAAAGTTGCTTTTGCATCTTACAAAATTATATATAGATATGCATGTCAGCAGTGTTATCTATACCTGCCTTTATATGCATAAACATTACAGAGGGAAAAGAGAACAGTTGCTGAGATACATTTTTAGTGAGTAAATAACAAGATGAACAATCATTTTGTGCTGGGGGAAAAGGGACAATTAGATGTAGGTGTGAGTGACAGCAATCCTCTGTGACTCCTTATTCATTGTATAGTTGCGTCGATATGTAATGATTTATTTTTCTTCCCAATTAATAGACTTTCCAGCTGATTCCATTTTTCTGGTTATAGTACCAAAGCTCTGAGTGTCTTATATATACAATATATGTGCATGTACACACGTAGGGTGCATTTTAGAAGTTATGTTGCTGAATCAAAAGCTTTCTACATTATTGAATGATATGTCCAAATTAGCAAGAAATTTACACCAAAACTGCACTTTTAAGAGAATGGGTGCCTCTCTTCCAATATCCTCATCAAAACCATGTTTTAATAGGAGTAATCATGCTCCTGTTATTTTACACCAACATTATCCCGTGGAGTAGTATTTACTTGGATGTCCTGGAGATAGAGCCACTTATGCAAATTCTTGTGGCCTTAATATTCACTGGAGATTATCTACAGTTACCTGTAAATATTTGGCTACAAATGAGACCAGACAATCTGCCCTCAGTTACAAGTGTTTGAAGGATCAAAAGATTTGCTTTTTATTCAAGATCTAAGTCTCAAAATTGATCACTGCTATTTTAGATATATTTATTTTAGATTTATTTATATTAAATATATCTAAAATATATTGATCACTGCTATTTTAGATATATTTATTTTAGATTTATTTATATTAAATATATCTAAAATATATTGATCACTGCTATTTTAGATATATTTATATTAAGCTTCTTAACTCTTAAGAAAATTAAGTGTATAGCCCCCATGTCTAGGCTGCTGAAGTGTGCAAGCCAGGATGTAATTTCACGTGTGGAAACTGTAAACATATATTATTACTCCTTATTAAGCTTGTTAACTGTTGTGCAGTTGATTCTCTTGGGATCTCATTACACCAGCCTATCTTTTGAAGGTACCTTCTGTATTAGTGCCTTTAATTTTCACACCTGAATTTACATCTCTTTTCCAAGTCACTATTTGTAGGCTTAGGATTCTCCATTAGTAACACAAAACTGATTTATATTCTCTATTTACTTATTTCAAAACCTAACTAAATTTAAATCCTACCTTTAATAAGCACACATTTTCATAGTGTGTACTTCTACCAACTTCTGTTTTGTCTTACAATGCTGTTTTATTTTACCTTAAAACAAATATGTAAGTATATTTATAATAAATATATATTTTAAGCAGATAGTCAACTCATACCTCAAATATACATTTTCAAATGTATGCATATATGTATATAACTATCTCAGCTTGTCAAATGGAAGAAAGTAGGAAAACATAAGAATGTTAGGAAAAAGTTAGATGAAAATCATCGCATTGTTAAATATTAAGTAATGAACTTACATGAAATAAGTAACCCACAATGTCATATACTAATATTTCACAATTTCTTTAATTTGGAATATTTATATTTAACATATTGATTACTAAGGTAATTTTGGCACCAGTAAAAGGTCATTTTCAGTTCAGTAGTTCCTTAATTTGCTTAATAAAAGCAATATGTTTTATATAAAGTATTTAAAATAAATGAAATTTACAATGTTTAATAAAATGGCTAATTTACTTAATTGAAATAATCCTTACCACAGCAGTGATAAGGCGATATAGATGATTAATTGATTTGATTAATGTGAACCATATAATACAGATGAAATAGAATGGCACCAATAAGACCTATATCAGCTAAGATTACTAGAAAGAATATTGTTTATAATTCAGTTCTGAAATGAAAATTTGCCCCAAACGTCTAGGGCTGATGATGTGCCCATGACTTCGTATTAATTAATTTACGGAATCTTATACCATGTGTTTTTACTTATGCATACTTAAACTTTGTTGGTCTTTGCTAATCTAATGTTTTCAGGGGAACACAATACAGAAACAGATAATACATCTTTTAATTTTGAGAATCAGATCTTGAATAAAAAGCAAATCTTTTGATCCTTCAAACACTTGTGACTGAGGGCAGATTATTTGGTCTCATTTGCAGTCAAATATTTGCAGGTAACTGTAGATAATCTCAAGTGAGTATTAAGGCCACAAGAATTTGAGTAAGTGGCTCTGTCTCCAGGACATCCAAGTAAATACTACTCCATGGGATAATGTTGGTATAAAATAATAGCATGATTATGCACAGTGTGACTCTGCAGGGCTCCCCAAACTCAAATTAGCTTAGAGATGGAAAGTAAAACATGTGAACGGAGTGGGACTTCCCACTGCATCTTCCTTCCAAGCCGGGTGCTGTGGAACCGAAGCATTGGTCCATTGCCACCTGCAGCAGTTAACATTCAGCGTCCTGAGGAAGGGTGGAGTTTAAGTATCCACCAACTTCAACTATATTGATAGTTAAGCTGCATGCTCCAGTGAGAAAGGGATGATGCAGGAGAGTCCAGGGACTGGAAATTTGGTGCTGCCTCAGACACCACCTCCGTGAGCACTTAGGAAAGCTCCAGGTCTCTAAAACCTTAAAGAACAGCACTCTAAAAACAAGACTGCTTGGGTGAGATTATTTCGGGACTTTCTTGCAGATCTATCTCCATGTTTATGAATTTTTTAAGAAGTCAGCAATATCAAAATCAACAACCACACTCAGTTATTTTTCAAGTGCAGCAGAGTGTGCTAGAAAGAGCAGGAGTTTGGAAGCCAGACAAGCTGAGTGTGAATATTGGCTGTTCCTTAATAGCTAAGAGGCTTGGAACTATTCCGTGACCCCTTTTAAATGCAGAACAGATCACTTCATTGGGTTTCTGTGAACATTTATGAGAAAATAAATGGAAAACACTTAGATAATTCGTTTAAGTAAGTTGATGTCCAAACCTGACAGCCATCTTCTCAGGTGAGGTCGCTTGAATTCTAAGCCAAGGAAGCAGGCGAATGAGGGGCAGACCTGCACCATTTTTACAGACAAGCCCATCAACCAATCATGGCCCATGATGGTCCCATAGAGATAGAACTCAAAGATCTCTCTCTTCACAACACAAATATGGAACTCATGGATGGTCTAAGCAAGTATATAAGATAGTAGAATCTTACTCTATGCTAAAAGTCTTACAAATATTAAGTAAAAATGTAAGAACTCCTTTGTGTGACTCTGGGATCCGGAAAGGCTGGGTGAACAGAGGCTGATAGAATATGAAATAAAAACATCTTTTACCCTGATAGTCTGCTCAGGAGATCTGCAGAAACTGTAATATAAACGTGAAACAAATTAGAAAAATACATATGTGGATATGTCATAAAAATCTTGAGAGGAAACTTTTCATGTAATTTACTTTTGGTGAATGTTTGATTTTATGGATAATCATGACTAGAAAATGTGGCTCATTTTCTAGTCATGATTATACTATGCTATTCATATACAAGGATTTAGAAATACCTTAAGATGTATTTCCTTTTTAAAACAAGCTTAGATTTTTTTCTCTCAAACTAAATCATATTTCAGTTACTTAAAAGAAAGTTTATTTTTCCCTACTGCCTAATTTCAGAAACAGTTCTTCAGTTTGATATCTTGGTCAGCCATTGATTTGATTTGTTGAGAGAGCAAACTTTTGCTTTGTTTTGTTGGATTGGATTTGTCATTCCTAAAATAAAATGCCCCTAAAAGAATTATTCCGGGTAGCAACTCCTTGGATTCATTTTTCTATAATTGGTTCTTCCATAGCATGTCCCATTAAATTACCTTGAGCAAAAAGCACTGAGTCTCATTCTCAGGGATAGAGAGACTCAGGACAGTCCTAGAAAGCTGAACAAGAAATTAAAGTTGCAGCACTGTACATCATAGGTAAGATTTGGAAGAAACCTAAGTGTCCATCAGCATATGAATGGATAAAGAAAATGTGGTACTTACACACAATGGAGTACTATTCAGCCATAAAAAGTATGAGGTTCAGTGATTTGCAACAACATGGCTAGAACTGGAGATCATTGTTAAGTGTAGTAAGGCAGGCACTGAAAGACAAACATCATGTGATCTCACTTATTTGTGGGATCTAAAAATCGAAACAGTTAAACTAGTGGATACAAGGAGTAGAATAGTTACCAGAAGCTGTGTATGGTGGTAGGAGCGTAGGAAGGAGATGGGGATTGTTAATGGATTTAAAATAATGGAAAAATGAATAAGACCTATTTGCACAACAGGGTGGATTTAGTAAACAACTGTAAATTTTAAAACAACTTATAGTGTAATTGGATTGTTTGTTACTCAAAGAATAAATGAGAGGAGAGAGATCCCTCACCCTGACGTGATTATTATGCATTGCACGCCTGAATCAAAACATGCCAGGTACCCCGCAAATATATACACCTACTCTGTACACACAAAAAATAGACTCAAGAAGCACATGTTTGGAGTATGAATCAGGCAATCTCCGCAAGAAGGAGAGATTGACAGTATCATTTTACAGGGACAAAAACAAGATGAAAAAAGCACAATGCAAGGTGGATATTACAAATATTTTTATTTAAATATGAACTAATTTTGTCCTACAGTAAGTTAATATGAGGCATGAGAAGCCTACAGCCAGTGTCTGTTAGATGAGACACTGAAATCTAATTCTCTCAAGATCTATGACTTCTATTTTTTATCCCAAAATGAATATATTTAGCTCACTTGGACATGTTGGTTTTATTCTTGAAACTTGGAATTATAAGATCCATGAATGATCTTGATTGGATCTTATATTTTAACAAGCTGCTGCATATGAAGTTAATTCAATGTGTTTGTGACAGAAAAAAAAAAGTAGATGGTGATGTGTGAATGTAAAGGCTAAGAATGTAGATTTTGGTTAAAGTTCTAATTATTTTCCATCGAATCTACATTTGACACACACTATCCTCTCAGGGTCATACAGTCCTCACCCTCGTGTGACGAGCTGTGGAGTCGCACACTTTGCCCTGAAGGTGTTTGGGACACGATCTGTCTTATATTGTCTTATTTAGCTGTCAAAGGTGTAGTACTTTTTATTGTAGCCACATGGCCAAGACAGCTCTCCAGGCAGCCACAGCCCCACACACAGGCACCTCCACTTGCCTGTCAGTAACACCTGACCTCACAGGAAATCACATTTCCCACGGAGGCGGTAGGCCAGCTTCCGCCACTCACTGGTGTGTGGTGAAGAGCAGATTCCATGATTTCCAGAAGGGAGCATGATGGCTGTAGGAAAATGTTTTGAGTGTTGAAGGAGGCAGGCAGTAAGGGTTCAGTTCGCCTGGACAAATCGTACCATAACAGGGCTCTCAAAGATTTTCTGTGGAAACTGGTGATAAGTTTAACAAAACTAGACAAACTCCAGGCCTGCATAGTGACTTCTTTGGAGGGATACCGCCCTGCAGGAATTGAGTTTTGTCCTAACAATTAAAAAGGCCTCAAAACTCCATAATCCTGCATTTTACCTGTGTCCGATTTGGCTACAGGACAATCATTTGTGAACGGTAGATGGATTAAGAAGGTACTTATAAAACATACAATTTTTTCAAGGTTTGTTTTTCCAAAGATCAGATTGGCTGATGTACTTGTGTATCGATTTATATCCCCTATTGAAATTGTTACATTTATAAAAATGGATTACTGATACTTGAAAATAGTTTAACCTTATTTCTAGCATCTACTGGTAATGGCTCACCTTTCTATTATACTGGTATATGACATAGAAACTATGTTAGACATTTATTCAACAGTATTGGCTTCTTAAATGTCTCCAAGAGTAGATAAAAGTGAGAAATATGAATTAGATTGTATCAATTTTTCTATAGGAAATAATTGGTTTTAACATCTGTTGTCACTTTTTGTCATGCAGAGTCATGTGATGACAAAACCCAGCATTTTCTTGAGGAAAAAGATGTAGTTCGTTCCTACAGTTGTCCAGGAGACAGCTATGGGATGGCTGAGCCCTGGTGAAGCAGGATTTGATGGGCGGTGCAGGGTCTGGAGTGAGGAAAGTGTGTATTTGACATTCAGTCTAAAAACTGAGTCTCTAAATCACCGGCTGAGCCCTGTCGGGGGCATGAAAACATTTGTGACTCTTCATTCCTCTCCAATCAAAAGACAAGTAAATCAGGTTAGCGATACGTCTTCCCAATTGTTAGTCCATCTTTAATTAGGTGGAAATTTGGGAGTGGCTTCAGTGACTACAACATGAGCTTCCTCCTCCTTTATTCTGTTTTAGTCAATGCTGGGCTCTTAAGTGCATCATCACACAATTTTACTGGGTTTTCTTTTTGTTGTTTCTTTCCTTCTGTTAGTGTTGGGACTTCATAGGATGGGTCACATGGCGTAGGACTGAGTTCAAAAACTGGCTTGTGTTGCCAGACATTCAGATTTGGTGTTCTTAGATGCAGTTAGTTAGAGATGGTCTCACACGGTTGCCCAGGCTGGAGTGCGATGGTGCGATCTCACCTTACTGCAACCTCCATCTCCAAGATTCAAGCAATTCTCCTGCTTCAGCCTCCTGAGTAGTTTTTACAGCCACACCTTATGGGATTAGCTGGGATTACAGGTGCACACAACCATGCCTGAATAATTTTTGTGTTTTTAGTAGAGACAGGTTTTCGCCATGTTGGCCAAGCTGGTCTCAAACTCCTGACCTCAAGTGATCTGCCCTCCTCAGTCTCCCAAAGTGCTGGGATCACAGTGCCCAGCCCTTAGATCCAGATATTTAAAATGCCTTGTCTTTACTTTGAAAAGAATTGAAGTTGTTAATCCTGAGGCTGAAGAGAAAATCACTTCCTGGAGCCCACAGTGAAGAAATTCCACAGGTTTCCCCCTTTTTTGCTGTTTTCTTATCCTGACTTTTGTAGGATTCTCAAAGAAATGGGGCTTTACATTTCAGTCTGTTTTCCCTTTTTCCCAGATCCGTTAAAACGATCTTGCAAAGGACAGAGGTAAATGTACGCAAATTGTAAACGTCATCTATAAATTCATAAAGGTTTAGGAAGTAAATGGTGTTTTTCAATCAAAAGATGGGAATTTTACATATTCACATGACAGGTGAATGACTGCAAATGGGAACGTTTTAGCTCTTTCAGACAAGGGGAGATTTGAGCATAAAGAAAATTGGTTTTATCAAATTTGCCATTTCCCATTTTAAGGGCACTTTTCATATCTGTTGGACTACTTGTCTGTTCCCACAGAGGTGGTTCTTGCCGGCAGGGGGATCTGGGGCTGCCCTGGGAATGAGGGAGCCATTTGGCTGGGCTTGCAGACAGCCAGTGCGTTGACCTCGCAGGGAATTGCCTTTAATGTGCCCCTATTCCTGGTTCAAAGGTTGATTCTTTTAGTGTTAACTTATGCAATGATTTCATTTCCACAATATTTTGAGTTGTATACAACAGCAGTCCCCAACCTTTCTGGTGCCAGGGGCCAGTTTTGTGTAAGACAATTTTTCCATGGACAAGGGGGTAGGAGGAAGTGGTTTTGGGGTCATTCAAATGTAGTACATTTATGATGCACTTTATTTCTATTATTATATTGTAATATACAATGAAATAGTTACACAATTCACCATAATGTAGAATCAGTGGGAGCTCTGAGCTTGTTTTTCTGCAACTGGTCAGTCCCATCTGAGGGTGATGGGAGACAGTGGCAGATCATCAGATATTGGGTTGTCATAACGAGCGTGCAACCTAGATCCCTCATATAGGTAGTTCACAACAGTGTTTATGCTCCTGTGTGTATCTAATGCCTCTACTGATCTGACAGGAGGTGGAGCTCAGATGGTAACGTGAGCCATGGGGAGCAGCTGTAAAAACAACACAGCATCTCTGGCTTCTGCTGCTCACTCCTCGATGGGCAGCTCCATTCTGTGGCTCAGCGTTGGAGACCCTTGGTATCCAACAAAGTGCTAAAGAAATCTAAAGTGTTGGCTGGTCTCTCATCAATAGCCAAAATTACTGTTTGGCTTCATGTATTTTTTTTCCTCTATGGCCCTGGTTTGAAATCTGTGGGCTTCCACAAGTTAAAAGCACAGGCTCTGGAGAGAGACAGTAGGGTTTGAATCTTGCCTCTAGTGCTCTCCACCTGCGTGGTCTTAGGGACGTTATTAAGGATCTCTGAGGCTTCATTTCCTCCCCTGGAAAAGGAGTGAGCTTTACTGCCTGTCTTTAAGTCATAAGGTTATTTTATGGATGTTGTGAGAATATGGCTTTTCACACTCAGAGCATTGACCAGCAGTTAGTAGACACTCCAGGGGGAGTAGCTGATGTTTGAGTTTTTGTTGCATTAGTTCGTTTCTTTTCACCAACCCCAAATCTAGGAAATCAACACAATGTGAAAACTGCCTTGCTGTAGGATAATCACTAAGTTCATAGCCAGGAAAGCAGATTCTATAAGCAGTCCTTTGAATAAGTTACTTAAGCCACCTGGTCTCTGGGCTCTTGCCTGACAAATCACTACAACTGGAAAACAGTTCAGTTCCTGTGTGAGTTTACTGTTTTCTCATAACCCATTTGACAAAAGTTTTAATTTCAGTTTTTACTTTTTCAAACTTCCCAGTGTAATTGCCAATCATGTTTTTGTAATCTATGTATGCTTTAGCAAGGATTTATTTTATATAATCACCTTTTATTTAGCTCAATAGCCAATATTTCAGTATTCTGATCCTGTCTGTCTTTTAGTCCGTGAGCTCTACCGAAGCTCTTTACACATGTTTGCAGGCCTTTTGAGAATACATTGACAAATATAATGAAGTGCATAAATGTGGATTATTGCTGTGTCTTTTAAAACAATACTGTGTTTATTTGAAGTAATTCCCATTTACCCAATTGTTACATATCATTCAAATATTTTATTCGTGTATATAATAAATTTTATTCCACCAAGAAAATAGCAGGCCCACATTTCCTAGTACCTTCTCTTGGATGTGTATGTTACCAACTTATTAAGCATTTACTACATTTCTAATACATGCCAGGTCACCGAAGAAGTTTGGTTTCAAAATTCTTAGAACAATGAATTCCATTGTCTTAATTCTATTGTCAGGATTTAGGATTCTTTTGTTTCATTCCTCTATCTTTTCCTCCTTTCCAGTTAGCCTCTGTTTTTGGGTTTTTTTTTTTTTTTTTTTTTTTTTTGCCAGACAAGTGATAGCTTCAGAGCAAAGTTTTGAAATGGGGCTGGGGCTGGTGTGGATTATCAGGGCCGGGTGTTGTAAAGTGTAATTGAGTAACAGTTGGTCTCTACTGGGTCTCCCTCCTTTCTTCTCTCTGTCCTCTTGTAAGTGTGTGCTCGCTGGCTCTCACCTTGTTTCTACTTCAATCTGAGTTTATGCGTACTGTTTTAAGTGCAATGAATGCCTCCCAACTACGGGTTTCAATTTTATAGACGTTAGGTTCACCATTAAGAAAATCACAATGTAAAAATATATTTTGTGAGATATGATGAAATAAATTTGCATATTAACATCTTTGAGCCATTTCAGTATGTTTTTTAATGTTGAGATAATGAAAACAGACCTGGAATAAACTCTAGGGGTCGCTACCTAATCCCCTCCCTTGCCTATGAGAAAATCAGAGCCTTATCTCTTTTTCTACAACCATGAGGTCTGTTTAAGATTAAATATATTAATAGTAATGATCAGAGGAGAAAATAAAATGGAAACTCCATGAGTTATTCTGAAGAAGCACAGGTCTTATCCAAAGTCTTTCCATAGAAAAGTGGCATATCTGAGAGAGAAAAGATTGAAAAGCATCTTGACATAAAAATTCTACGAATGAATTTTGCACTCGAGATAATTTATGGATCCTCATTCAGGAGAAGCTGGTGCTGATCACACAGAAGGCATAAGAGTGGAGGGGAAAACACTGGAGTAAAGTATTTACAATGACAATTGAAAGGAAAACCGCTGTTACTGTTTTAATGGCATTTATAAATGGTTTTATTGTCTTAAATATATGTCATGTGGATGCTATTTCATGCTTGGGGACAAAATCTGTTTAGATTTTTGTTTCCAATAGTCTATTACAGACACTGTAATTATAAAATAACTTGCCCAAAATAATTTGGTGCATTGATTAAAAAAAAAAAAAGAGGATCAGTGGAATTAATTCTTGACAAACTTGTGTAGAATGCAATTTGGGGAAAATTTATTTTCTTCCCCAAAGGAACTTTTATTAGAGAGTAGTGTTTAGCAGAGAGTGAAATTTCTTAGAAGGAAATTTCTATTTAGTGCAAACTATGATATACCATGTATATTAAATCACCATAACCAGATGAAATTCCTCTCAGGGTCCCGGGAGAAGGTAGACTATGTCGTAACCATGGGGTAAACAATGATGTTATTTGAATAAACTGATAAGCCTTTAATGATGTAAGCCTCTTAGGAAGGAAAACTATCAGTTAAAGCAATATGCAGTGGTTTCATGGTAATACTTTTTCAGTACCTAAACGTAAGATGTGATTTTAGAAAATTTCTTCTCCAAGCTGGTCTTCATGGCCTGAGAAACCCGGGGCCAAACTCCTGAGATAAAAGTGGCCCCTCGCTTAGGAAAGCACACAGAGGATAGCTTCTGACATAGATTTGCTTTGTGGAATCTGCACAGTTAGCTTTATTTATAAACCTCACTTCTGAGATTTAAACGTGAATTTTTTGTTTCTGCATTTGTACTTCCTGGTTCATCCTGAAAACTCAGGCAGTCGGTTTCCGATCAGTGGGAGGGCAGTTAAGGAGACCTCATCTTCCAGCGCAGCTTCGAATGGATTCTCCCCTTGGCCTCTCCTCTTTTTCATTCCCTGATGGGTGACCACTGATTCCATCCCCAAGTCTTGGCTGAAAACGTAGGAGAGGATTCCCTCATTCCATAGAACTTAACTGAATGAGCGTGGAGTTCTTTCCAAGCCAATGAGATCCTGGCTCTGCTGGGAGGGGATTGCTGGGATATTTCAACAAATATGGCTGGAGCACTTCCATGCTCCAGGCATTCTAGAATCTCAACATACGGCTGTGGGTTACAGGGGACCCACTTCTGCCCTCATGGAGCTCCTGTTCCTTTGGGATATTGGGGTCCAACTCTTGGGGTACCCAGCATGAAGGGCTGTCCTCTGTGCATTCGTTCCTCTCTCTGGTCTAGCCTCTAAACTTTCACTTTCTTTGCCTCCTAAATCAGTATGTACCAAGTCCTTCTATAATGAGTCTTATGCTTTTGCAATTTTCTGATCCAGCTTGAATTTTACAAATTGTATGAGCTAATCTCTCTGTTTTCCTAATGACAGAAGGAATTGCCAAAGAACCAAACCGAGCCACTGTTTACAAAACATTTTGGCATGAAAGGACAATGCTTTTTCTTTGTCCAATATACTTTGTATATGTAGATGTGTGTCTATAAAATATGTGTGTATATCTATATACACATATACACATGTAAAGCTCTTGAAGAGCAATGAAACCAAAATTATAAGAAATTAGAGTATTCTCTTCAACAAGAAGTGATAGGACTATTGAAATCTCGTGTTTTTAAAATATAACCACTCGTGAAGACAGGATGATCCTTTTAGAATTCTGTCCAATTATATATATGTGTGTGTGTGTGTATCAATCTTCATAGAAAAAAAAAACTTGCCAGTAGTAATCATTTTGTGATGTACAGATACAGTGAGACATTGTGTTGTACACTGTAAATATGTACAACTCATTTAAAAATACATAAACAAAATAAGGCTGGGCGCAGTGGCTCATGCCTGTATTCCTAGCACTTTGGGAGGATGAGGCAGGTGGATCACCTGAAGTCAGGAGTTTGATACCAGCCTGGCCAAATGGTGAAACCCCATCTCTACTAAAAATACAAAAATTAGCTGGGCGTGGTGGTGGTGTATGTAATCCCAGCTACTCTGGAGGCTGAGGCAGGAGAATCCTTGAACCTGGTAGGTGGAGGTTGCAGTGAGCCGAGATCAGGCCACTGCACTCCAGCCTGGGTGACAGAGCTAGACTCCATCTCAAAAAAATAAATAAAAAAATACATAAAATAACCAAATTTTAAATGAACCCTGGATTATTAATATATCACTATCAATTATTTTAATAAGCCCTAAAAGTTCTGTAGTTTTTGTATTTCCTAAAGGAACTCAAACACATAGAGTATTACTGAAAGTGTCATGAGGAAAGTTGCAAGTTTATTATTGGAAAATACATGTGTATATATTTCTGTGTCTATACTTACTCTGTCATGTAGAGAAATATACACATATGCCAGGCATGCAGACTTTTTATTCAAGAAATTAATGTGGACCGGGCGCGGTGGCTCAAGCCTGTAATCCCAGCACTTTGGGAGGCCGAGACGGGCGGATCACGAGGTCAGGAGATCGAGACCATCCTGGCTAACACAGTGAAACCCCGTCTCTACTGAAAAATACAAAAAACTAGCCGGGCGAGGTGGTGGGCGCCTGTAGTCCCAGCTACTCGGGAGGCTGAGGCAGGAGAATGGCGTGAACCCGGGAGGTGGAGCTTGCAGTGAGCTGAGATCCAGCCACTGTACTCTAGCCTGGGCGACAGAGTGAGACTCCGTCTCAAAAAAAAAAAAAAAAAAAAAAGAAATTAATGTGAAAAGCCATTTCCATACTGCACTAGCAAATCATTTTATGTATTCCTATTGAACGACTGCTTACAAGGAAGGTAACAAGCTACCTGGACTTACTTTTAATCTGTAGTAGGCATCAGATGATAGAGAAAGATGTTGCGACTCCTTAGATGTGAGGTAGCTGTCTTGCTACAAGCAGTCCTGATTTTGTTTGTATCACGTTCATGCTCTCCTAGTTGTCTTGTGTTCAGAATCTGTGGTTTAGTGGATGCCGTACGAGTGAACATGGATTTGCTTTTTCTTTTAAGTGAAGCCAGACTCAAATAGATGTGATGGGTGCTTTGGAGAGGAGGAAAACAGGCATCAGAGACAGATCACATTCACTCTTGACATTGTCTGATACAAAAACAAGACATTTAACCTTAATGTCTTAACAATAGCAATGAAAGGCTTCAAGTACAGTAGCTAGTTGGACTGTCTTTACTACTGGGCCAATCAAGTGTCACAGCGAGGAGTCAGAAAAACATTTGAAACTCGAACTTGAAAGTGCCTTAAATAAAGGGCAGTCTGTGCCCTAGAGACATTATATTAAGTAGCGATCCCTGAGTTTAAAATTCAACAAGGTTTTAAGAAAAAGAATTATACAATAGCTTAAACATGCGTATATTTGTATGGGTTATACATTGTGATAAAAATCTGTTATTGAAGTTTATATTGAGAGGTTTCTATACTTTATATTAATGGTTTCAAATTAGTGATATGCTGAAGAGAACAGAAAAATAAATGTAATAGGTACTATTTTCTGAGGCCAAAGTTAAGGTATAAAAATAATGTAATTATTACATGGAGTTTACAGTAATTTTTACTTTGGGTCTCTCTCCAAATGATGGCAGAAATTTTAAACTGGTAAAATGTATATATACTCATGTGATTCACAGTGTGTGTGTGAGTGTGTGTGTGAGTGTGTGTGTGTGTATGTATTTGATTCAGTGTTTTCTGAACCTTGCCTGCTTGATTCCATCTTCCCTGGTTGGTATCGAAGTCCAAGAGAGTTATATGACCCCAAGGTACTGGGGGTTGAGAAAGTGCCTGGTTCCAGATCACCCTCTGCCATGTCCTGATGCAATTTGACATGTAACTCCTTGCATCCGGTATTTTGTCACCAGCGCCAAGACCTGCTCACCAAGGCCACGTAACTCAAGTGATCTCTTATACTGAGGACCATGTAGGGCACCATGTGTGCCTCTCTTGGGCTCAGGAATTGTTAGATGGTCCCTGCACATCCATCTGGACTTCTTCATTGTGTCGATTCTGTCCTCACCACCTCTACCTGGTAGGAGAGGCTTTCCATAAGGATGGAGACTTCCAAGGAGCCACAGCCACCTGTGCTCTTAGATCTCCCAAGCTCTCTGGGGCTGTTCTGTCCACAACAGTTCTTGCGGGGATATGATCACTGATCACTTCTTGCTGTCCAAATTGTCGCCATCCGTAGACCAGGCAAACCTTATTGAGTGACCAAATATTTCTAATCATAATTTCTCTTCTATACAAAATAAAAAGCTGAAACACCTGACATCTGGTACTAATACCCCTTCCCACTTCTAAATTCTGCTATAATATAGTGCATAATATAGTATACTATGTATTATGTAATATATACTATATTATATAATAAAATATTTTTACTGCATGGTAATACAAAATATTACTATATTACTATATTGTATAATAAAATATATAGTTTACAGTAATATAAAATATTACTATATTGTATAATAAAAATTATAAAATATGAAGAACAAAATATTACTATTACTATATTATATATTAAACAATATATAGTATACTATACTGTACATACTGTGTATAAATACTACACTATAGTATAGTAAATGTACTATACAGTATAAAATACTGTAGTCTTTATAAAATGTTTGCTATGTATCTCATATATAAACTATAGTACATATAAGTTTACTGTTTATATACTATATATATTATATATAGTATATAAAAAGGTTTGCTATATACTTTTTATATACTATATATAATATATATACTTTTTATACTTTTTTATATACTATATATTATATATAGTATATTATATATACTATATATTATATATATAAAATATACAGTATATAATATATATACTATATATTATATATATAAAATATATAGTATATAAAAAGGTTTACTATATATGCTATATAAAAAATACGTAAAAGGAGTTTCAAAATTATGTACTATATACTATAATATTTTTAAAAAACTTTTTATACCTACAACTAATTTTGGATGAATTCTACAACGGAATTTGGAATAACTTATAGAAAATAAGCTATTTTACTGAAAAACTACTAGTCCAATAACTATAGATATAAGGCTTCTGAATTTACAGAATGCAGTCTATTTCCTGATTACCCAGCCTCTGTATATGCCATTTGGAAATTAATGTCAGTCTGTCTGTCACATCCATAGGCAATAAGCTTTTTTTCATTTCAAAATAATTCCTTTTATTTATGGACAGCTGTCCTTTAGTAAAATTTCATACTCCCTTGGCGATTTGGAAAACACATTTTAAAAATGTTTTAATGTATACGTCTTTAATTTTGGGCTATGTCTAGCTCTCTAAAATGAAGATACTTTAGCATGCTTGTATGTTTTAAAAAACACTAAAAAATTACGATAGGGTGTAACATAAATGTCATGTTTTTGTTGAAATATTCAAAGTATGTCAATAACTTTATGTATACTAAGATATCCCCATACTACCCTGGACCGTCAAATCTGAATGAGAGAAGGAAGACTGGATACTGCAAGACACCTGTGTGGATTGTTGGGCTTTACTTCAAAATATTCCAATTTACTTCAAAATATTCCTGCTTCATAATTTACTATTTGTTGAAAATAAGTCAGTTGCTTGTAAGAAGCAGGGAATTCCTCAAAGTGAGGCAGACAGGAATAAAATGAATTGCAAGGGTCCTCATGGAAAGGATCCTCAGAGAAGTAGTTCAGTGTCCTCAGCACATGTGTGAGCCACCAAAGAGTGAGTCTTGCCAGCTCCTTATAAGATTCCTCACTCTCAGCCAGTGTGGAATAAATGGCCGTTAACATTTAATCACAAATTTAGCTCTTGAAAGCTCTTTATGATCAATTGGATCCACTCATCCTTCCACATCCCTGTCAACTAATGTTGGACTCCATTTTTTTGCACACAACTGTGAATGAATCCATTTCATTCCAGCTATTTGAAATCAGATCACATGCCTATATTTTACCTACATATGTAAGTATTAAATTACCCCAAACCTCCAAACAGTAGTCCTATGAGGTTGGTTTTAAATATCCCTTAGTATCTTATTCCTACTTCCTGAACTAATATCATTTGACCACACCCCTTCATAATCACAATTCTTTATAAAGCTTAATAATTAAAAGGGACATGAAATTGTATTTAAAGTGTTATCACATTATTTTGTACCTAAACTTATGTGAATAGATATGTAAAACTTCAAGATGGGCATTTACTAAATGAAATTATTCTCAATAGTTTTTGTCCAACTTACTTTTAGAACTAAATGTTTTGTTATTAAATAGCATTATTTTGGTTACTAGATTATTTTCATCTTAATATGTTCTTGAGTACCTCTCAGTCTCAACCTTTCCAATGTATTTAATTGAGATCATTATAGATTCACATGTAGTTAAATTATACAAAGAGTTTCTGTGTACTGTATACCAGTTTCTCCAACGGAAGCCACTTGCAAAACTGTGGTACAATAATTACACTACCAGAATATTGATGTATTACGATGAAGATAGGGACTGTTTCCTATCATGAGAATTTCTGGGGCAACTGCAAAGAAGAACAATTGTACAATAATTACACTACCGAATATTGATGTATTACAGTCAAGATAGGGACCGTTTCCAATCATGAGCATTTCTAGGGCCAACTACAGAGTAGAGCAATTGTTAGATCAGATGGCAGTTGCATGTTTCGTTTTTAAAGAAAATGTCAAACTTCTCCAGAAGGTTTCTGTTTTCTACAGAAAATGGCTGTACCATTTTATATTTCCACCAGCAATACAAGAGCAATCAGTTTTCTCCACATTCAAGCCAGCATGTGATGTTGTCATTATTTATTTTTATTTCAGCCATTCTGAGCTTCTCCATTGTGTTAATTCTGTCCTCACCACCTCTACCTGGTAGGAGAGGCTTTCCATAAGGATGGTGACCTCCCAGGATAGTATTTCTCTGTGGTTTTAATTTGTATTCCTCTAATGTCTGTTGATGTAGAGTAAAATATTCATGTGCTTATTTGCCATCTGGATGTCCTTTAGGTCACATGACTGTATTTTCTAAATAGATTGTCTTTTGCTGTTGAGTCTTGAGGTTAATTGTATATTCTAGATACTTGTCTTTTGTCAGATATTTGGCTTGCAAATGTGTTCTCCCAGTCTGCAGCATACACTTTTATCCTCTTAATAGGGTCTTTTGCAGAGCAAAGTTTTTAATTTTTATGAAATCCAATTTATTAACTTTTCTTTTTCTGGATTGTAATTTTGGTGTCAAGTGTAGAAACTCTGTCTAGCCCTAGACTCAGAAGACTTTCCCTATTTTTTTTTTTACTAAGAGACTAATTGCTTTACATTTTACATTTATTTTTGTAATCCAATTGTTTAATCATAATTGATTTATTCTATGCAGTTTCTTTTGAATCTGTTGAAAACAAGTTGGAGATACTTGTTTAGGTTTATTTCTGGGTTCTTTGTTCTGATCCATTGAGCTATGGGTTTATTTCTTTGTCAATCTGCCAATACCAAATAGTCTGAATTGTTGTAGAGGTAAAATAAGTCTTGAAATCAGGTAAACTGTTTTTCCTACTTTATTCTTCTCTCACAAAATTGTTTGAGCTATTCTATTTTTTCTTTTTTGCCTTCTCATACATATTTTAAAAAAGATCTTGCTATGTCTTCAAAAATTCTTGCTGGGATTTTGATATAAATTGTGTAAAACCTGTATATCGATTTGGAAATAACCTATATCTTTACATTGAGTCTTCCAATCTATTAACATGGTATACCTCTCCATTTATTTAGCATTTCTTTGATTTTTTTCTTAGTGTTGTGTATTTTTCTGTATACACTGTTGGGCATAGCTTACTGTATTTATACAGAAACTTTTCCTTTTTTGAGCTATTGTGATTGATGTATTTCAAATTTTGATGTTAATGTTTATTGCTAGTATGCAGAAATACTATAGATTTTTGTATGTTCATTCTGTGCCCTGCACATGTGATGATATCAAGTATTAGCTCTACAAGTTTTCTTGTAGATTCCTTAGCATTTTCTATAAAGGTGATCATGCTATCTTCAAATGGTGGTAAATTTATTCATTCCTTTCTGACCCGTATGCATTTATTTTCTTTTCTTGTATTATCATATTTGTAGGATATTCCAGCACAGTATTGAATACAACTGTACAAAGCAGATATTACTTGACTTGTTCCCAGTCTCACGCAGAAGTATGCAGTCTTTCACCACTAAATAAAATGTTATCTTTAGGCTTTTTTTTTTTTTTGGTAGAGATATTCTTTGTCAACTTGGAGAAGATTCCCTCCAATCATATTTTACTGTAGAACTTTTCTCAGGATTCAGTGATTATTATTGTCAGATGTTTTTTTTTTTCTACAAGGATTACTATGATATTGTGATTTTTCTTTGTTAGCCCATTAATATTGCAGATTATATTGATTAATTTTCAAAGATTGGACCTTTCTTTTATTCTTCTAATAAACACCATTTGATCATGGTGTATAATTCTTATCTTGACTACTTCTGTTTTCTCTTATTTGATTAAGGATTTTTGCATCTATATGCATGAGAGATACTGTTTTATTTTTCTTTTATCTGTGTTTATCTGATTTTGACATCAGAGTGTCTTAGTCTACTTAGGCCGCCATAACAAAATACTATAAGTTACGGGGACTAAGAAATACAGTTTTACTTCTTCATACTTTTGGAGACTGAAAGTCTGAGATCAGGGTCCAGAATAGTCAGTTCCTGGTGAGGGCTCTCTTCCTAACTTGTAGACAGCAGCCTTCCTGCTCCATGCTCACATGGTCTTTTATCAGTATGTATCCAGGGAGAAAGGTATTCTCTTTTCCTATTTTTAATGAACACTAATCCTGTGGGATCAGAGTCCTAGTTCTTCAACATCATTTAACTGTAATTACCTCTGTAAAGCCCTGTTTCCAAATATAGTTATGTTGGGGGTTAGGGCTTCGATGTATGAATTGGTGGGAGGAGCATAATTCAGCGCATAAGGGAAAGGATAGTGTCAATGCCACAAAATTACTAGAAAAGCATTCCATCCACTTATACTTTCTGGAAGAGACTGTGTACAATTAGTGTTAATTCTTTAAAGCGTGTACAAATGGTGTTGATTATTTAAAGGTAGAATTCCCCAGTAGCAACATTTGGAACTGTATATTTATTTGGGGTAAGTTTTAATAGCTATATGGTAATTCACATTATGTATTTTTTCATTGGTTAGTTGTAATAGTTTTTTTTTGAGTTAGTTACCCATATTTTCTTAGTTGCCAATTTTACATATCTAGTTTCTGTAGCAACTTTTTTTATTTTTTTGATGTCTTCTGAGTTCATAGTAATATTTGATGTTTAGTGACTAACAATGACTACTTGTGTCTTCTGAAACTCCCAATTTAGTCAGTCTTTGTCAATTTTAATGATATTTTTTCCAAAGTACTGGCTCTTTTTTTCATTATTTGTTCTTTTTTCTTTCAATTTTATTGATTTCTGTACTTCTCTTATTTATTTATTTATTTATTTATTTATTTATTTATTTATTTTGCTTTCTGTTTCCTTTAGTTTGATTTTTTTTTTTTCCTTTTACAGTTCTTTAAATGAGAATTTGGATTAGAGATTTGGGGGTTTTTCTCTTTTCTAAATTCTGTTTTTAGTGCTACTAATTACCTTCTCAGCACTACTTAGCTGAGTCTTACAAAGTTTAATATGTTGTATTTTATATTTTCATTCAGTTTATCTATATTTTTATTTTCCTTGAGACTTCCTCTTTGATCCATGGATTATTTAGAAGTCTACTGTTTATTTTCCAAGTAATTATATATTTTTCTGTCATTTTTACCTTATTGATTTCTAATTTGATTCCACTGTGTGGTCAGAGAATAGATGCTATATGATTTTGGTTATTTTAAATGTATTGAGGTTGGTTTTTATGGCCTCAAATGCGGTTTATCTTGGTATATGTTCTATGGGCACTTGAAATACGTGCGTACTCTGTTCTTGTTGGATAAAGTGTTCTATAAATATTGATTAAATACTGTTGTGTAGGGTTGATGAGTTCTGTATTCTTGCTGGTCTTCAGTCACAGAGTCACAGGAGAATTTAAACTCACTGTTTTGTTTTGTTTCTTTCTTAAAACAATGTTTGCTTCACTAACTTGTCTTCTGTATTGTGTTCAATAACATATAAACCAGAAAGCAGTGTCTGCTGGTATGACAGTGGTTTCTTTTTCTGTTCATCAGTCATTTACTTCATGTGAACGGACTATCTGGAAGTGGTTAGGATTGGCATCCAATGGGAAAAAATAAAAAGAACAAATGAGTGTCTCTAAGGGGATTGAATTAAAAAAAAAAAAAAAAAGAGCAGACAGCAAATACTGCAGTTTACAAAAATGAATACAATTTGAGAGTGGGTGAAGATTCCTGTGAATTGTACCAGATAGGAAAGATGATAAACCAAAAGACAGGGAGGGAGGAAGGCTCCTAGGAGGGTGAAAAAGGACAGACCAGCCTCCACAGCACAGGCGTTTGTGGATTTTATGACATAAAAAAATAAGCTACTTACCAGGATGTGGGTATTTTTAGCGTTCTTACGTTGGGAGTCCCGTTGTGGATCACAGAGCTGTGTCAGGATTGATTTGCCCTCTGGACAGCTGCACTGGGCCTTTGCCATCCGGATTATCTCACTCACTTTCCCTAAGAGCACTGCTTGGAATCCAGCTGAAACAGAGATTGTTTCATGACCACACATGCACATACTTCAAGTGAATATACCACTTTTAAAGTTATTCAGTGACTTCATCAAATAAGCTTTTTTGATAAATTCATGCTTTTAACTGTCTTCGTGTCTTTGTTTTTTAATTTAGATTATCGGGATTTCAGCTGCCCTCGTCTATAGTGAGTACAGGATCTATCCTCACTCTGTGGTTCACGACAGACTTCGCTGTGAGTGCCCAAGGTTTTAAAGCATTATATGAAGGTAGGAGATCGATTGAGTTTTGCACATGCATTCACTATCCAAATGATCGAACACATACCACTCTGGATTAACAATGAAAAATTACGCTATTGTCACAGGTCGTTTCATGGTGTAGACATTTGGCTTCGGTATAATACATTGGCATTGGATAACACTGTTATAATCGCCAAACTTTCCAGCCTAAAACATGTTCACAATTTTTTTCTTATCACTAGAACTTTTCTTGTTTGGGTTTTCTTTTTATTAACTTGTGGTGAATAAGTTTTGAGAAGTCTGAATAGCCCTCTTATGCGGCAAAGAGTTCATTTTTAATGCAGAAGAGCTTTATTAAATTTTTGGTTGGACAATTATACTGATAGTGCTTGAGTAAAGGAAATTTCATTAAATGAGCTTTTGTTGTCAAAGCTGAAATTTTTAATAGAATTTGCTTTTACTGTTGTTTGATCATGCAAGGCATAGAGATTTTA
This sequence comes from Colobus angolensis palliatus, assembly GCF_000951035.1. Taxonomy (NCBI): domain Eukaryota; kingdom Metazoa; phylum Chordata; class Mammalia; order Primates; family Cercopithecidae; genus Colobus; species Colobus angolensis. The sequence continues at coordinate 4,348,068 of NW_012114766.1, read as the reverse complement.
TTTGTTTTCATGTCTTCGGATTTGGTGCCGAGATGCCTTTGGGGTATGGCTATCATTATTAAAATAGCTTTTGGCAGAATTTTTTTTAAAAGGCAAAGATAGACCTTTGGAAAAGGAAATTATCACTTCAAGTATTAGGTTTTAAGAAATTGAACTGGTTAATACTTTAAGGCTGACTTGTGTCTACTTTAGTACTGTTTTGCATGGAAATTTAAATTGTCTTTTACGTATAATACAAGAGCTATTGTCTGTAACACAAACTCTGGAGTCTGCAAACTTAAAAAGCAATCTGTGGGTAGAGGTATAAACCAATTCCTATTTGCAACACACACTGTTTACTTTGGATGTCGTTCTCTGCTAAGTCACAAATTACATATTCTTATTGGGAATACTCTGCCTTTAGGGAACAATCATATTTTGTGGGAAGTTAAAATCTACATGTGGTTTGTTCAAGTGAGTTTGGCTGTAGTGAAATTATCAGAAAATAAAAGGGTGGAAGGTTCTCTTTGCAGAGACATAGGAATAGACCGACTCATCCTCTCACTTAAAGTTACATGTGGAATAATGCTGAGAATGGTGGGAGATTCTGCCTCTAATGTCATTCAGGCCACTGCATTTGTGCATAAGCCAGCATCAGTGGCTGGAAAGGGTCTATCACCTTTAAGTACATTACTATCAAGGAATAGGTTAATCTTTGGAAAGCAATAGGCTACTTTAAGATCAATGGATGTTATTAGCTTTCAGTCTTGATTATATCAATGTACCACTGCATATAAACCCTAAATTCACATAATTTCTTTTTTTGCAGAATATTAAAAAAGCATCTCTAAAGCAATCCATACCTGCTCTATGCCAAGCGTATTTTATCCAGTTAATGTACAATATTTGTTTAAAAAATAGATAATGCTTCCACATTTTAGAAAACTTGGCAATTTTTCTCCGCTCCTGATAAAGTTGATAGTTGAAAACGAAGTCTTGCTAGGTTCTCAAAATTAATGTTGTGAAAACTCCGTTGCTGTTGAGAAATTACCACATGAATAGTTCTATCAAATATTTCTGGGCTATTGTTGGCTTCACTGGTGGTCATGATGGTATAATAAAGAAGATAGGGCAAGATCGTCTATGTTGGAAAAATATTTCTGTGTTACTCCAAAAGAACAACTGGAAAACTTTCTAGAAAATGGAATAGGGTCATAAGTTACCTGTATTTATTTTTTAATGTGGCTACGTAGAAAATGTTTTTGTGATATTTCAATTTGAAATGGTGATGTTAGCCGGGCGAGGTGGCGGGCGCCTGTAGTCCCAGCTACTCGGGAGGCTGAGGCAGGAGAATGGCGGGAACCCGGGAGGCGGAGCTTGCAGTGAGCTGAGATCCGGCCACTGCACTCCAGCCCGGGCGACAGAGTGAGTCTCCGTCTCAAAAAGAAAAGAAAAGAAAATGAAATGGTGATATTATAGTCTGATGTTTACAAGTAAAGCCAAACCTGTTTGAAAAGAAAAAAAAAAAACTGTTAAAAAGGTGCTTTGTTGGCTAAACCGAAATTGTATCCAGTATTTAGTATCTGTATGTTTAAAACTATTTATCAGTTAGCTTCAAGGTCTCCTGCAAAAATGAGTGTGCATTATTAGGAGAAAAATTATCAATTATAGTTTTAAGTAGAAGAGTAAAGATAAGATAATCTAGAGGAGAGTTTTTATAGCAATTTTTATTGCAAGTACCAAATACTTTACCCATAAATTTTAGACAACTGTAACTTACCAAGGCAATGTCGTGGGAAAAGGTGAGAATTTATTAAAAGTGCATGAAATAAGCAAATACACCTGTTCATATATGTATATAAGCAGAATCAGTGATAATGATTAGAAAAATATCTCAAGTTGCTTTAGAATCACAAAATTCTCTGATATCTGAGATTTCCTCCTTTCCCATTAGTTCTTATTTTGAAGAGACTGCCCAAGGAATCTGTTACTTGACCCATCAAGTAATTTGTATGAGTGAAATAATAGAATAAAATACTGATATATAATCCAAGACCTATAAAGGCAACTGGATTTAGATGTAAAATGAGCTTTCATATTATAATAAATTCATTTTTTAAATCTAAAACATGGAATTTTGGTAGTATTACCTGACTGCTGAATAAATTTTTAATTGAAATTTATTGTCTTGAAAGGAGAAAAATCTTCCGAACATGTAAGATCTATGTAAACATGACACCTTGGGAACAAACATGATCCGGACAATGAACTCAAGTGTTTTCTGGCAGCACTTTGGAATAGGCATTATTTACATAAATTATTATTCATACATGGAACTATTAAGCTACACAATGAGAATAGAAACAATAAAATAAAATATTGTAATTAATGTATTCAGTCGTTGAATTTAACTCTGGAAATCCAGTGGGAACACTGACAAATTTTATACTAACATTGATTATTTAGAGTATTTGACTTTCTGAATATAGACCTAAGCAAGTCTTAGTAATTGAGTGTATATATTAAAATTAACACATTTTAACTACTAAATATAGAATAAAATTGAAGTTACTAACTTAATTTAGTGTTGTAAGATTTTAGTTCTAGTTCCATACTTAGACATTAGTCTTCATTGTGAACCAACAACGTTGCATAGCTGTCTTTGATAAATTTATAACAGAAAATATTAGGATTATATATAATTTAGAATAAGATTACTATTAAAATTCCTATATGTGCCCAATTTTGAAGTACTATGTCTATAAATTTTATTTGTGTATTGTTTCTTCTTTTACCAAAATCTCAAGTATTAAGAAACATTATTTTGTCATCAAGCTTACCTATGTTTTAAGAAAAACATCTAGGAAGAAAATTGACATGAGACAAAGGCTGACAAATATTAGACTTGAGGACATTGAAGAAAATATATGGACTGGGTGATACACAGTCATCTAAAAATTGTTCCCCGGAAAGCCTCTCTCTCTGATGTACTTTTTCTGTCTTTAGGTTTTAAAAAACAATTGATCTATTTTATAATGGTTTTTCTTATTAGTAAAAATGTAAGCTAAATGTTGGAAACATGAGAATCTATTATCAAAACTCTTAGACTCAAAATGTTCATTATTTTGGTTCTAAGGACTAAACATTATCAATTTTAATGCACAGCTTTATTTTTAATGAATATAATTTCAAATGTTTTGGAAACTAGGACTAAATATTATCCATTTTAATGCACATCTTTATTTTTAATATAATTTCAGATGTTTTGGAAACTTTGGGAAATTCTTTGTACATGGACTTCAATAATTTAAATATTGGTTATATTTTTAAAATCTAGCTTGTATGAATTATATGCAATAATTTAGGTTGAACTTTTAGTTCATTTTGTAAGTAAAATAAGGTTTTTATGAAGTTAATTGTATTCTTTATGCTCCACTAGCTTTTGGAAAATATAATTTTTGTACATAATACAACCTTTTTTTTGATAGAAAGCACCAACTCTGAATCAAAATAGTGACTCCAGTATTTATTAACTAGAATCACTACTTGCTTTTTATAGAACTTTTCTCCATAGCATAAGGCAATTCTATAGATTGGACACAGTTTTTCGTAACAATTGGCAAAGACTTTATTCATGGGGTGGCAGTTTTTGAAATAAATCTGAATGAAATTAGAATGCATTTTGATACAGATATTTATAATAATCAAATTGACAAGGCAGAAGAAAGGTTAAATTGGATTATTGATTAAAGCAAAGCTGATAAGAATGTTAGGAATCTATTAAGATTCCTTTAAATATCATAACATGGCAGTTAAAAAGAGAATTCTTAAATGCAAACACAAGTATCACATGTTTATTTTAACATACTAATTTTACATATTCAACATTTGCCTCAGCTTCCCTAGGGACCATCTGTAAATAAATTGGTTTTAATTTAAGTTTTAAGTTTTAGGGTACATGTGCACAACACGCAGGTTTTTTACATATGTATACATGTGCCATGTTGGTGTGCTGCATCCATTAACTCATCATTTACGTTAAGTATATCTCCTAATGCCATCCCTTCCCCCTCCCCCCACCCCACAATAGGACCCGGTGTGTGATGTTCCCCTTCCTGTGTCCAAGTGATCTCATTGTTCAGTTCCCACCTATGAGTGAGAACATGTGGTGTTTGGTTTTCTGTTCTTGTGATAGTTTGCTGAGAATGATGGTTTCCAGCTGCATCCATGTCCCTACAAAGGACACAAACTCATCCTTTTTTATGGCTGCATAGTATTCCATGGTGTATATGTGCCACATTTTCTTAATCCAGTCTGTCACTGATGGACATTTGGGTTGATTCCAAGTCTTTGCTATTGTGAATAGTGCTGCAGTAAACATACACGTGCGTGTGTCTTTATAGCAGCATGACTTATAATCCTTTGGGTATATACCCAGTAATGGGATGGCTGGGTCAAATGGTATTTCTAGTTCTAGATCCTTGAGGAATCGCCACACTGTTTTCTACAATGGTTGAACTAGTTTACGGTCCCACCAACAGTGTAAAAGTGTTCCTATTTCTCCACATCCTCTCCACCATGTGGTGTTTCCTGATTTTTTAAATAATTGCCATTCTAACTGGTGTGAGATGGTATCTCATTGTGGTTTTGATTTCCATTTCTCTGATGGCGAGTGATGATGAGCATTTTTTCATGTGTCTGTTGGCTGTATGCATGTCTTCTTTTGATAAGTGTCTGTTCATATCCTTTGCCCACTTTTTGATGGGGTTGTTTCTTTCTTGTAAACTTGATTGAGTTCTTTATAGGTTCTGGATATTAGGTTTTAAATTTTATGCATAAAATCTCTAAGAATCTGAAAGTATCTTACATTTTAATGACTAAATACTGGGGGTATACTGAGAGATTTCAGTATTACTGAATAGCAAAATTTTGCTTATGGCAGAAATTATTTTTCATATAAATAAAATTGCTTATTGGTTGGAGTGGGAAAAGCATTTGCCCATAGATGTGGTCTAAAGAACTCAGTGAAATCTAAAGGAATTGTATTATTTTATGTTTGTTTTTATCTTAAAATCATTCATTCTATCAATTATAATATTGTGTTCTCTTTAAAGTGTATGTGTGAATAGATAGGTAGATAGGTAGAGGGATAGATGATGAAGAAAATGGATAGTAATATAAGTAGATGGTAAATAGATGGATATATAGGTGACGGATGAATTAAAAATGAACGGATGTGTAAGCTGGATTTATGATAGATAATGGATAGATTAAGACTGGATGGATGGTTAGGTAGATAGATTGGTTGGTAGTTAGGTAGGTAGGTGAGTAGATAGATAGACAAACAGATATGTCCAGGATGGTGTAAAGCTCATACATGCTTTTTCTTATTCAGTCTTCACAGAAATTGTCTAAGTGAAATAAGGTGACCTATTATTATCAGGTAGAGAAAGTGAAGTAGTTAACTACAGTATTTTAGTTTCCCAAGATCCCATGGCTGCTAGGGAATGAAAGCAGAAATTATCCACATGTGTATATATCTACAGAAGTTGCAATCTTTATACAGTAACTGTTTCCTCTTGTATATGTTACATTTATTAATGTATACACACACACAAATCACACTCAAAATGCACACATACGTACACAGATGTGCTCACACCCATGGCTGTCCATACTTACACATGCACACGTATAAGTGTATACACAGATTTGCTCATTCATTTCTTCTTTCGTTTATTTACTCAGCATTCACAGGGCCTCTAACAGAGACACAATACTTAGTTAAGTTATGGGAATACAAAGATGAAATGAAAAGTGCTTATTCTCAGTGACTAGTGAAGGAGAATGAAACAATCGAAGAGAACATTGGTGTAATTGGTGTGACTCAGTAGTCATTCTGGCTTTATAAAACAGAGCAAAAGAGCAAGGGAAAGACCAGGTCTACATGGGCTATGTAGAGACCATCACAGAGTGGACGCTTGGTTCATGACCTGAAGAGCATGTTTTTAAGGCACATGTGCTAAATGTCTACTTTGTGTCAGATCCTGAATACAAGTTCTCAAGGAAGACAGACAATAGAAGGAACCTTCCCTCCGGAGTGAGGAGGAACACCTGCAGAAGTATGGAGGAAAACAGATGGCTGTCTTTGAGAACGCTCAGCAATGTGGTTTACAGGAAGAGGGGACACAGAAGTGAGGCACAGTTGATGGAGGCTGAGTTTAGTGGGGAGCAGAGGCAGATGATCCTGAGCCTGGGTTGTCTGGAGTTCAGAGAGCCTGGAGCTGAGCCCTTCTGCCCTATCTCAAGGTTAAAAAGTTGAGTTTACGTTGTTTCATCCTTGCAATAGAAAACTTACTCTGTGAGATCCTTTACAAAAAAGCTGAATTACTTTTACTGGACTGTGAAATGAAGGGATAGCATTTTTGTTTGCATATGCTTCTATGTGACAAATTATCACCTTTTGGCTTTTAAGTGATGGTTGTAATATCCCAAAATACATACAGGGAGAAGACAGAACATGGAGTAAATGAATTCTGAATTCCCACAGCACTTAATGGAAGCCAATAGATGGCACCTCATATGCCTACTCTATGGCCATTACTCTTTGTACTGTTGAGGGCAATACTTAACTCTAAGGAAAATTTGAATCCTTGACACTTGGCACATGATAAATACTCAAAAGTATTTTTTGATAAAAATCTACACTCAACCCCAACTTAATTTTTTCTAGTAGTTCATATTCCCCCAAAGCCTGAAAGGAAAACTGCCAGTAAGCATTGCAATTGAAAACTTTCAATTTGATTTTCTCTCTAGTGAACACACCCACTCATGCAAAAGTTTCTTAAAAAAGAAATCACTGAACTGATTTAAAGATCAAGAGATTATATGATCTACAGTATGGATCATAGTTTGACTTACAAACCATGCATAACCAGATCCTCTTATAAATTTTGCTCAGTATAGGACATGAAATCTAATCCTCACAAACAGAAAATGAGTGATCAGTATTTCTTAATCCATTGAACATTTATGAAAGAACATGGCCTACACTTTTATATAGTCCTTGATTTTTCACTAGAGAAAAGTGAATCTTGGCTGCTAGATGGCCCTTTTCTTCAGGTTTCAGGAAATGATTAACTCTAAGGATGGGCGGGGCTTCCTATTACCGGAGTGTCCCTCTGTTGGCTGAATATATGTAGCATATCCCTCTGACACATCCCTCAAACAGAATTTTCTTTCTTTAACACCTATGGATCTGGATTTAGAAAGAGCAGCTAGATTATTACCTTTCAAGCTCAAAGCTTTATTTAGAATGTCAGCACTGATTTATTTCTCCTTTGAAGTGATTACGCAAACTCCACCTGAATTAAAGCGTGGAGCATGCATGATGCACCTGGCAGGATAGAAATGTTTCATTTTCAAGAAGGTGCTAGCACAGGAACAGCAGCTGGCTCTCCAATAGCCCACACTGTAACATTGTTTTAGATTTATAACAATCCTAGAGCTTGAAACAAATGCAAAATTTCAGCAATTAATTATCTCTGGGCTAATTAGGTAACTTAGACTGGTAGACCCAGGTATCCTTTCTGTAAACACCCTCCTTCCTCATTTTATAACAAGTAGAACTAGGGTCCTCACCTTAGCTATCTCTAGGTTTATTTACCAGAATCTACTGAAATCTCTCCTTTGTCCTCCATTTGCAGGAGTTTTGAACGCTAGCGATATTAGAACGACTAATCAATGTGTGTTTTTTTTTTTTTTTTTTTTTTGAGACGGAGTCTTGCTCTGTCACCCAGGCTGGAGTGCAGTGGCCGGATCTCCGCTCACTGCAAGCTCCGCCTCCCGGGTTTACGCCGTTCTCCTGCCTCAGCCTCCCAAGTAGCTGGGACTACAGGCGCCGCCACCGCGCCCGGCTAATTTTTTGTATTTTTTAGTAGAGACGGGGTTTCACCGTGTTAGCCAGGATGGTCTCGATCTCCTGACCTTGTGATCTGCCCGTCTCGGCCTCCCAAAGTGCTGGGATTACAGGCTTGAGCCACCGCGCCCGGCCAGACTAATCAATGTTAAATGACATTTGAAAATATTCACTGGGTGGGTTCCAGGGATCTGTGGTACACCGTTGCATGTATAGTCAACAATACTGTCTTGTACAATTGAATATTTGTTATAAGGGTAGATCTCATAATAAGTGTTCTTGCTATGATAAAATAATTTTTAAAAGAAAGGATTAGTGCTGTGAGTACATGAACACTAACATCTTCTAAAAGTAGGGATATATCAGAGATATAATTGCCTTCTGAAAGTACAACTTTAAGACAATCAAATGATGAGATGCTGAACTGCCCTAAAGAAACAAATTTAGCTAATCTAGCAAGGCTTACATGCTACCTGTAACTTCTAAAGTGTCTGATAAAAGAATGAATGACAGAATTGGTTTGGCCAGCCCCATGAACCTAGTAAAAGCACAGAGCCTGAGGAGAAGCTGTGTCATTCAGGATCAGCCTCAAGGAAAGGAAACCGTAGCCAGCTCACAGTCGCACCCTGATGGTTGCAGTCAACTGAGCAACCCTCCCTGGGATGGTTGTGAATGTAGGGTGTTAACTAATTATTCTGGTCCACTGTGAGGCTATCCATATTCTATATACCTAACTTACTTAATTTGAGGGTCATGAAATACCTCTTTCCATGAAGCTGTGAAATTATATGCACAATTTTGTAAGTGTGTTTTTCTGGAAAGAATATTGTATAGATTTCAAGTTGTTACAAATCTCATAACTATTGAAAAGATAAAAATGGCTTCTGTCCATTGATGATATAAACTCTGTTAACCTGAGGTATCAACCTGTCTTTTATCTGATTGTTGTCAGTTATCTTATGTTTTACTTTTTCTTGTTCTGAATTCCTTGTTCAGGCAGGCATCCTTCCATTACAATTTGGCTTCACATATAGGCCTAGAGTGACTTAAATGAAAACAAAACTGTCAGTATAGGTATCAATGTCAATAGTCTAATTCCTATGAACTGTAATTTATTAATTTTTCACTTTATATGTTGGTTATGTGAACTTACCATACATTTAACCCTGGAAATAAATATTTACATCACAAAATCTTGTTTCTGATTCAATTGGAATAGACCACTGCAAATTTGTTAAGACAAATTACACTTGTGAGGCTGTATTAGTCCATTTTTGTATTAATACAAAGAAATACCTGAGACTGGGTAATTTACAAAGAAAATAGGTGTAATTGGCTCACGATTCTGCAGGCTGGCCAGGAAGCATGGCACTGGCATCTGCATGGCTTCTGGTGAGGCCTCAGGAAGCTTCCAATCATGGTGGAAGACAAAGGAGGAGCCAGTGTGACACATGGCAAAAGCAGAAGCAAGAGAAAGAGTAAGAGGTGCCACACACTTTTCAGTTCACTTTTGGTGAATCTTTTTCACTGTGTCCAGGAGAGCACCAAGAGGATGGTGCTAAACTATTCATGAGAAATCCACCCCTGACCCATGATCTACTCACCTCCTACCAGGCCCTACTTCCAATATTGGGGATTACAATTTAACATGGGGTTTGCACTTTGACAAATATCCAAACTATATCAGAGGCACATTGAGATATTTAGCTAATCCTTTGTCCTGGCTACACACACACACACACCCCCCTAGCTATGTTGCTGTGTACTTTCCATCAGGTATCATGATAAGTTCTAGTACTATTAAAAATAATTCCTTTTAGTCCTGTATGTATTGACCTCAGGAGATGTGCACAGTAGATTAAAGTGAAAAAAAATGCAACATAATTCCATTTTGGTAAAAATAGAAATAAAAGTACTTGCACAGGTATGTGAATATATATGCAACATGATTCCATTTCGATAAAAATATAAAAGTACTTGCATAGGTATGTGAATGTCTACATATGTGTACAAATATATAGCACACATACGCTTTCAAGAGTCTTCAGAAAAAGTGTAAGAGAATATGAATTGTGAAAATGAATTATTTTTGAGAAGAATTGAATGAGTGGAAGGATTGCTATATTTTTCTCCATATAACTGTTATTTAGCTCATTGCAATGAGCACAGAAAAAATTAAATAATGAACATTACAGAGTAAGAAATGTGATGATAATGTGGAAATTAATATTGTTAAGTGGATCTCTGGTTCTTAATTGGAATTTGAATGAAAAATAGAACGAAGTAATTAAAAGTCCTTTGCTATGTATTTTTTCAAATGGTCAAGTTAATGAGTTCTAAGACCAACACAGTAGCTGATTGTTTTTATATATAAGAAAACAAGGTGCTCCTGTTAGAAATCCACTCACAGAAATAGTTACTTATTTAAAAGGAATATAGTAAAGGGTAAGTTGACTCCATAGAAGAACCCATTTCAGAATCATTTTTCAATCACAAAATATGTATTGGTATTTGTACTGAATGGGTTTCCTAGTTCATTTTGTGTTGCTGTGTTACCTGAGACTGGGTAATTTATAAAGGAAAGAGATGTATCTCATGGTTTTGGAGGCTGGGAGATTGAAGATTAGGTGGCTGCTCTTGGAGAGGGCCTTGGGTTTCCTCCTAATTGGGTGGACTGGTATCACATGGTGGAGAAGTAAAAGGGGAAGCAAGCATGCATGCAAAAGCGGTAAGACACGGGGCACCCTCACTTTATAACAATCCACTGTTTCAATAACTAACCTAGTCTCACTAGAACAAATCTAGTTTAAAGAGAAACACATTCATTGATCTTACTGAGCTAATAACCTCAAAGCCCTCCACCTTCCAACCTTATTACATTGACAGTGAAATTTCAACATTAAGTTTTGGTGGAGACAAACCATATCCAAACCATTGCAGAGTTATTCTACTTGCATTTCTTAACATTTTTCATCTTAATCATAATTTTATCTTCTGTACCCACTTCTCTCCCAAGATTTTTTCATTTTTATTATTTTTTTCCAATACATTCTTGTGTCAGGAGCAAATCTCTCCATGTTTATATGCATAAACATTACATTTGATAATATGTAATTTTAGATAAATGGAAAACAAAAATTGGTCGCTATTTGAAATGAAGTTCAGTAAGCAAAAATGAGAGTGGGTGATGTTTAATAGTCTCTTTATCTCTGTTTTACAGTAACTAGAAATTAGATGACTTTCTATTTAAAAACCATCAAATATTGGCTATATACTATTTGGATTCTAGAAATGCAAAATGTTAGGGTAAATTAATTTAAATGTTTACATGTGGATAAGCACATGAATTCTGAGGTGTGGGTTCCATGCAGTTTCCCAGTCACTATGAGTGTGACCATTGTGCTGGCGACTAAGCACTCATTACCGCAATTTGTTTTCCCTTGAAAAATGAAAAAGAAATAGTACCTACCCTAGAAAGTTGGCATGAGGCTTACAGAATTAGTTATCTGAACTGTTCGGTTCAGTCTCTGGTATAGAAAACTTCTAATTTCTCCTTCCACATTTGACCTAGATTGGCCTAGAAGATGGCCTTAAAGAATATGAAGTATGGGGCTGGGTGCAGTGGCTCATGGCTGTAATCCTAGCACTTTGGGAGGCCGAGGCGGGTGGATCACAAGGTCAGGAGTTCGAGACCATCCTGGCCAACATGGTGAAACCCCGTCTCTGCTAAAAATAAAAAAATTAGCTAGGCATAATGGCCGGCGCATGTAATCCCAGCTACTTGGGAAGCTGAGGCAGGAGAATCGTTTGAACCCGGGAGGCAGAGTTTGTAGTGAGCCGAGATCATGCCATTGCACTCCAGCCTGGGTGACAGAGTGAGACTCCATCTCAAAAAATCAAAAAAAAAAAAAAAAAAGGACAGTATTGTTATTTCTTCCAAGTTATATATGATACTACATTCTCCTGGAACACTTACGCCCAGTTCTAATGTCTCTTTGCCATCTTATTCTTGGGAAGCCTGTGTCTACCTCTTTCCCACCTTCTCCTTCTCTAGCTTTGTCTCTTTATCTGGTTTATGTGTTTAAAAAAAAAAAAAAAGTAGTCAAATAATGATGAATCTATACTCTTTTAAGTCAGAGTGCAGAGAACAAATTTACCCCTGCTGAAGTGTTGAGTGGCATGTTCTGAATTTACGATGAGCTGGCAAGTTATGTATTTCAGTTAGAGTTACGTTTTTATTGTTATCAAATATCAACTCATGTAGTAGGCATTTTTGCTGCTGTTTTGTTGTTGATTTGTTTTTATTCTAAAATGACAAGAATATGGGGTGAAAATCACTGAGAAAGGATAAATTATCTTTTGTTAGTCTGAGGTAATTCCAGGAGAAGATGTGAGAGAACAACATAAATCTGGATTAAGAGAAGAAAAAACACTGATGTATATTGACTTAAAGAAAGCTGAGAACACTAGAAATCAAAATGAAGTATTTAAATTAGGTCAAAATGCATTACAATTTCATAAATAAATTCATTTCCATTTTGTAGATAATTTTTAAAAAATCTCCCCTTTGAAGGTCATTTTGTAAAGTGTAGGTACAGTATGTTAAATATAATTAATCTATAGCCATATGTAGATGCTAAACTTTAAAAAAGGCTTCACAGTCTGCTATCCAGTAAATTCAATGCCAAATGTGCACCCAAATGACAAAGTGATACAAATTTGTTTTGTCTTCAGAGTTCTTAAATCAGTCTACAAAGAATTCACAGTTCATTTCCCTTTCTGAATTTGAATGCAACTTGTTAATTTATGATTTCTGATGTTCTTGCTACCTAAGGTTGATGGTTTACTGAGTATCAAAGAAGCATCTATGTTTCTAAATCTATTTTTCAATGTGTATGTTAGTGTAAAAGTTTCCACCTTTATTGCGCAATTTTTTTTTCTTTAAATGGAGCCAGAAAATGGCAATCAGTGGCCTCACTGAACAATAGATATTCTGTTGACCTCTACAAGGTTCATGTTCTGAGAGCTGGTCAACTATGGGCTTATTCTTGGTTTCAACAAAATGAACCATTGATTTACTTGATCAACTTGAAAAGGTGTCATATAGAGTACATATTCCATTATCAGGCATTTCTTATTTTAATTGCTGCTTTCACTTTTCATTCCTTCGTGCAAATCAGGGTAATATAAATCTAAATAGGAAAATCTTTGTGTCCAAGAATTGATGAGACGCTTGAGATACAGAAGTAAAATTAAGCTATTTAAAAGGACAGTCAGTAATTCATGCAATTATTTGTATTCTCCCAATTCTTTTCTCTAAAACCTGATCATGGAGAATCCTTCCTTCGTAGGGTAAAATGCCTCTTGACAGTAGAGGATGATATGCCCTCTCCAGACAGCTTCCCAGTTTGCTTTAAATCGCTTTACTTGAAGACATTTTTGACTATAACCTTATATTCTGTCTTATCATCTGAGGAGAGAGAAACAGCACCATTAAGGAAGGAGGAATGGCCTGGGGCCTGTCAGCTTGCAACACTGATTTGTATACATCTGACTAAGCTTTGGTGGTCATTTAAATCAATCTTCAAAGTTTCCATTTTGTTTTTCCAATCAGGCATATACTTTTTGTAAAACATGCTTTTAAATATTAGAATAATGGAATGGAAAGCTACATTTGGGGAGGGTAGGAGGGCGCGTAAGTGGACAGCTGGTGTGTGGGGACTTTCAGTTTTCTCCTGTGATTTTTGCCGGGTGTAGGAGGATAACAAATGGGAGATTTTGCGCAGAAATAAGATGCTGAACACATTTTGGTTTTGGATGTGTTATCCATCTTAACTCATAGAGATGAGCTTTCAACATTCCACATCTGATTTTTCATTTTTTAAGACTTTCACACTTGTTCAAAACCTTCCCATATGCCACAATACTGACACGTGTATCAAAATTTATGTGTTTACTCGACTGTTTTTAAAGAAATGCTTAGATGCATGAATCATCGAAAAACTACAGCTATTTATGAATATAGGGATAACATTTAAATTTGTATGAAATTCACAAAGACAAAGGCACTAATTAACTTGTATTTACAGTGAATTCCAATATATTTAACACTGAAATTCCTGGAAATTTAAGTGAGGTATCATTTTATTTATAAATTACTACATAAAATTAGAAGATATCTGTACTCTGAATTTAAACACTGTGAAAATACAGCATATTTTTGTGCTCTGTATACAGAGTACAATGAAATTTATTATATTACAATATTATATACAATATGAACATTTTACAACGTACTTTTGATTTAACCACATTTAATTCAATTGTTTGAATTTTCAGCAACCTTAATACAAGATGCCTCCAGCCTGTTAAACAAGAGTCATAGTGACAACTGACAGTTTTAAAAAATGTTGTTATATATGTTTCCATTTCATCCCTTACATATTATACCAGGGATTTTATTCCTATGAAATTACTCCAAAAGATAAGGTCAATTTTTAAATGTTCCATTGACATCCTGTGGCATAGAGGAGCTGGAATCCAGGGCTGATGACTCTAAAGAGGACAGGCAAACTTTTTTGGTAAAGGGCCAGAGTTACTCTTTCGGCTTTGCAGCTCATCTGATGTCTGTAGTAACTATTCATCTCTCCTGCTACAGTATGACAGCACCATAGGCAATACTAGAGTGAGCTTAGCTGTGTTTCAATAAATCTTTATTTACAAAGACAGGTGACCTGTAGCCATGGTGTGGAATCCCAACCCCAAAGCTAGAACATTTTCCTCCTTTAGGAAACAAGATATTCTTCCCTTTTAGGTCAGCTTGGTCTTGCTATTTAACCCTCTTTCTGAATGCCCAATAGAGACAGTAAATGGCCCTCAATAGGAGCTGTATTTACAACGGGCAGTTTAATAGTTTTGCTGTAACTGACAAGACAACTTTGTTAGTCACCTTCATCAAACACCAGAAGACTCAGGAATTCTAGTAACTGATTTTTTTCTTAGTTGGCAAACAATACATTCTCTGGTATCATTTGGACATCACAAGCTTTTGAACATTTTCTATGTGTGGTTTTACTGTAAGGCATGGCCAGGAGGAATGCCCGTGCTTCCTGTTATGCGGCCAGTCCCACCCTTCCCTCACTTTCCTGGGTGTGGGTGTCTTATCTGTCTCAGAAGCTCATATGCTTACAGAAGGCAGGACTCTGTGCTCCTTAAACTTCTTAAAATGAAATAAATATACCAACTAGTCCAAGTCCTTGCTCACATCTCATTATGGCCCAGAGGATTGATTAGCAGATTTATCAGAAATTTGTGGCTCTTGGGGTATCATTTTTATGAGGGTGGGAAAGTAAAAGTTGAGTTTCATGAATCATCTAATTGTCGTCTGTATTTCCCTAAATTCTGTCATTTTAAGTGCGTTGAAGTCGCAACTGGAAGCCCAGTTGCAAAGGGTTTGTTTTGTTTGAATTGCACTCTCTGAGGGCAAATGCACCAGGAGAGCCACTTGCACCATTTGGGGGGACTTGGAATACATTATAGTAGAATGTGGTGCCGGTGGAAAAATCCGCCTCAGCACATCTAAATTCTAATGTGTGCACGACTATGCTCACTGCCATCTGACAGCTGTTTGGTTCTGCTGTGAAATGAATTAGTGCTGTCATTTTACTAATAGACCAAAAATAAAGTTGCTGGCATTGTTTCCAGCAGCCAGTTCTAACAGAAGCTAGTCTGGATGAATTGCCCTCTCGCTCGTCACAGTCATGCCTGTTACAGGACAGGCGAGCAGAACATAAGGCATTACTCAGAATACTAATTAAAGGAAACGAGATGCTCCTTGGAGCAAATATTACTTGGATTGACCAAAACTAGGCACATGCGTTTCTAAACTGGTGAGTGGATCGCTTCTAAGGTGTGTCTTGGAGGCACGTACTGCTCTGCCCAGGGCGTGTGTCTAAAATCACTCCCTGAACTCAAATATAGCTTAAAGTGTTTCTGGGGTGTCTGACGTTGCACTAACTTCAAAGATAGTTTCATAAGAAACGTTAGACACACCCTGTTGTATGGAGCTTCGCAATGAGTGGTGTGTCGCATGCAAGGATAATGCTAGGCTAAGCAAAACCTTGTTTTTCTTTTTTTGATCATCAACAAACTGATGTTTTGTATAGTGTATTTCTGAATCCATGGCAATGGTTTCATGGCACTTACTATAATTTTGTGTTAAGCCGCTGTGCTAGGTGTTGTACACGACCTCACTGGACTCTTTCAAACACAACTATAGATGGACATTAAAATCTTCATTTTGCGATTGACAACTGAGGTGAAGAAACTCGCTTATGTTCACACAGATAACCAGTAGTTTGTGCCAGAATCTAAAACCATTTCTATTCTTAGAAAATTAAGACAAAAAAATGAGAAAAAAACTAAGTGGGAGTTCTTTCAGTATGCTACGATAATATCATTTTCCTTTTTTGAGTTCACTTTTCCAAGATAAGTATTCCCATTTATGCAAAACCACTGGTTAGTCTCCTTTGAGTAAGATACGTTGTGTTGACAAAGGGTTTCTGATGGATTCCAGGAAGCAAGAGTACTTTTCAGATGTGAAATAATCAATGCTGAGGCAAGAGTCTAAAAATCGCTTCCGAATGCTGTACCATCGATGTGGCATTGATTTGAGAAAGTGTCTAGAATAGTCATGACATGCTAGTTCAAATCTCAGTTTTATTACTTAGTTTTTAGCCTTGAGAAAATGACTAATCCTCTTGTGCCTCAGTTTCCATATTTCCAAAAGAGGATAATCATACAGGATGATTGACATCATAGGCTTTTTGGAAAAATTCAGTGAGTAAATTAAATGAGAAGTGCATGGAAGTGTGGCTGGTGGAGTGTAAGGGCCTGTTGTTATTATGGCTCACTGTGTACTCACAGAACGTATTTAGTTCAAGTCTTGCTTATGGCTCTTCAACTTTCATTTAGGTTTAATATTCATAATAATACTAAGTGCCATCCAAATAAATTTAAACTTAAACAGGAAAATATAAGTAAAATGTGAATATTAATATTATAAATGTTTAATATAGTGTAAGATAAATACTAAAGAATTTAATATAAATTCATACTACTTAGGTTGGTGCAAAAGTAATTGCCATTTTTGCCATTACTAGCTAAAATTTAACTGAGTTTTAAAATGTTTATATTTAATATTAAGCATCACCTTCATTAAACTTACTTTTTGCACCCCACTTCTCATCTTTGTATCACTCAATATGCCTCAAACATAGTTCAGCTTCTCAAAAACTACTTTTGTTGCTTTACAAATACTGACTAATAACTATCTGTGAAATATTTTCTAGAGATGACATATACAGCATTGAACAAAACAGGACAAAATCCCTGTGCTCATAGGTCTCAATTCTAGTGGAGAGAGCCACATCGTAAATACATGATTGACATATACAGCATATCATAAGGTTATAGATGACATAAATGCATAGCTTATCACAAAGTGATAAATAATACAAAATACTAGGGAAGTGGTATATGGATTGTCAGGCTATAGGTTGAGTTTCAATATTAAACAGAGTGTTCAGGAAAGCTCTACACCAAGAAAAAGATAAACACTCATGTGGAATCCTGGAGAAATACCATTCTCTAAAGCAGTAAAAGCATGTAAAAGTCTCTGGCGTAAAGTGTTTTTGGATAATTCTGGATGTATTTTAACTTTAAAACCAATAAAGTTTGCTAACTGAGTGGCTGACCTGAGAAACAAGGAGTTTTAGGGATGATGCCAAAGGTTTTGAAAGTAGAGGACATTTCAAAAGGAGAAGATGGGATTTAACTGGGATGTGGGTAGGGGATGCAAGCATCAGGAGTTCATTTTTAGGCAAGTTAAATGTAAATTCCCAATCAGCCACCCAACGGCAGCTGCCATTTGAGCAGCTAGAAAAGTAAATTGAAGTTCAGGAGAGAGGATCAAGATGGAAACATAAGTGGAATTGCCAGCAGTAAGATGAGGTCATTGATAGGCAAGAAGAGAGTAACATGAAGAGGTCAAAAGAATATTATGGTTACTCGAGGGGTTAGACTCAAGAGAGATGAAAACAAATAGACACAGACCAAGTAGACAAGCTGGTGAAAAGGGGGAATCTTAAGAGTATGTATTGTCCTAGAAGTCAACTCAAGCAAGCCTTTCAGGAAGGAAGAGGTGATCAGCCCAGGCAAACGCTACTGTCATGACTGATGAGAAGTGATTTTTCGTTGGATTTCACCATGTGGTGCTCATTGGTGACCCTGATGAGGACATTTTGAGTTGAATGGCAGGTGTGAAACTCTTTCTGGGGTGGTTCAAAAGAGAAATGAGGAGAGAAGTTAGAGAGGTCCGGCAGAGACTTCCATATAAGGAGTTGTGTTCTAAAATGAAACGGAAGGAAATGGGATAGTGGTAGAAAGGGGGAATGAAGAGAAGAGTCATGTTCGTTGTTGACTGTTTTGCTTTTAACATAGGAGGGATGATATCATCTTTATAGTCTCATAAGGAAAAGAAAATTGGTTAAGTAATATCTTTGAGTAATCAGAGTAATGTCTTATGCAAAAGTGGAAGCTTTAAAAGTGAGGACATTTTGGCCGGCTGCTGTAGCTCACGCCTGTAATCCCAGCACTTTGGGAGGCCAAGGCGGGCGGATCATGAGGTCAGGAGATCGAGACCATCCTGGCTAACACAGTGAAACCCTGTCTCTACTGGGAAAAAAAAAATACAAAAAAAAAAAAAAAGAAAACTGGGCATTGTGGTGGGCACCTGTAGTCCCAGCTACTAGGAAAGCTGAGTCAGGAAAATGGTGTGAACCCAGGGGGCGGAGCTGGCAGTGAGCCGAGATCATGCCACTGCTCTCCAGCCTGGGCGACAGAGCGATACTCGCTCTAAAAAAAAAAAAAAAAACCAAAAGGGAGGACATTTTACTCACAGCATTAAAGGCACTCAGTACAGATGCAAACAGGTAGATGAATGAGGTGAGAGAAGCATTTGATACCTGTTTTCACATTCCATTTTCTCCATGAAATAATAGGCAAAGTCATTAATGAAAATGTGATGAGAGATAGGTCTTGCAAGATTAAAGAATGGGAAACAGTAATGTAATATTCAACGGGTCTTCTAGAATAGTCTCCCTTCAAGAGTGGAAGAATAAAGAGGCTGTGAGAGATGAGCATAATTCTGGGGCTGCTGTATGGATGCTTGGGAGAGGAGTGGTCATGAGCATAAAGACAGACCAGGAAGCATAGCTCCATGCTATTTTCCAGTCACTCTCAGCTGCAGGGATGCAGCAGTAACAAGGCTAGCGGAGAGGTCAGAGCCAGAGAGGAACAAGGGATTTGAGGGTCCAGTGAGGGGAATGAGTGTGATGATGAAATACAGATTTGAAGGAGGGAAAGAAGAAGAGGCAAAGACCACAGGAAATGATCACTGGTTTTGCAGTTTCTGATGTTCTGGAGGGAATGAGCCTCCAAAACAGGCAAGAGCATGGGATGTCAGAAGGTGGGAATTTTGGAGAAGTATACGTGGTTAGTATAAGGGCTGGTCTCTGAGTATATGAGTAATTAATGAAAGAGAATGGAAGGCAAGTTCATTGGAAGGGGAGGAGACTGAGAACGAAGGAAGCCATGGGGTTAGAAGGACCATTTAGCAGGATAATGAAGTCACCAAGAGTGATAACAGGGTAGCAGTAGGAATGCGACTGGGAGTCCGGTGCTGAAATTGCAAAGGAGCCAGTGTATCAAATGGAGGGAGAGCAGGGTGGGATGGATGGCTTCAATAAGAGGATCTGCATGTGGAATAACCTGAAGACAGAAGAGTCACAGCTGGGAATCTGGGGGGAAAGTCAGGAAATGATGATGAGCAGCCAATCCCAGGGAACAGAGGGGTGAGTGAGAGAGGAAGCACTGATGAACAGGGCTGTGGGGACTATGTTCAGGAGAGGGGACACCAGCTTCCCTGATGTCCACCTTAACGTTTTAAGGGAATTCTCAAAGAAGGAGGATTAGATGGGAGATGAGTTTTTCAGGTATTTGTGATAGGAATAGAATGAGATGGAGGGTGGGGAATGACACAGAATCCTGGATTCTTGTGGTGACCAAGGTGAGAGAAGGTGGATTGGTCTAGACAGGCTCAAAGCAAACATCAGAGAGGGTCTCCCACTGCTGGGAAGGTAGAAGCTGAACTAGGAGGTTCTGCTCTCTGGGGGAAGGTGCTGCTTGGGCCACTGGGTGCTTGAAATTACCTATGTTTTTAAAACATGTCCAAATAATATAAAATAGTTATAGCCAAAAACAACTAATATCTGATACACCTCTTTGGCGAATAAAATGTAATAACAATATGTGTGGGTTTGATTGGAGCACACTTAATTATATTCCTGTATAAATATCATAAACGCACTTTCATTTGATTGCAGATTTCAAGACATATATCTAATATTTTAAATAAGCATACAATGCTGAAATTAAGTTATATCAGAAACCGTTTGAAGAGTTTTTCTCTTAATTTGGATGGAAACCCCTATTCTGATGAATCCTCAACTCCCAGCTTCAAGTAGAAGCTTTATGTGGAACTGAAGAAAAGTTCCCTTCAATTTTCTTTATAGAAACTCATTTTCTTAACATCTAGTATATCATATTGCATGATCACATGTATTAACTTTCACATTTTAAATGTACTCAGTTTCATTTTAAACGTCTGTTAAAATACTTAGGGAATATTTAAGACATAATATTATCTAAAATAACATTGTGAAGTTGGTATTGTACTGAGTCATTGTAATATACAAAAGATGGGCACCTGGTAAGTCCATGTTGAATTCAATTTTTCTACTATTAAATAAAAAATGTACTTCAAATGCCCTAATAATCCTTGAAAAGCATGAACTCATCAATAGTTTTTTAAAAAGAAAAAAAATCTGATCTGTGTGCACTCTGAGAGAAACTCTTAGAAACAAAGTGTCCATTAAAAACTCTGAAAAAAAGGGCAAATTAGCCTGAACCAGCTTAAAATATGGGTTATATTAAATTTAAAGACTTCAGGATTGCAGGTCAGTCTGGATCCCAGCCATGGTATTTCAAACTCCAGCGGCTCTAATGAAAGTAATTGCTGATGTGGCTGGCCCTGTGCCTTGCACGAAAGGCATAGAGGGCAATTTTTATTGACTTCTTGGGGAGTTGTGATGTTGCTGAACACAAGAATTTGTGTGGAGCAAATGAATGAATCTCGATCTCCACATACATGCGTGTGCACATGTACAAACATATGCTCTGGAACTGCAAACACAGGATGGATATATAAATGCAAAGCATGTGCAAGCTTTGACAATTTATAATACACACAAAACAGTTTTCTATGGGACCAGGAACTGCGAAATCCAATTTGATAGCATCTTACTTACTTTAATTCATTAAACCAGAGAGCCAGAACTTCTTCTATGTCTATAAGTTTGTCCAAGTAGCTTCAAGCTGCTTTCTCTATGGCTTGTATTTAATCAGTAATTACTTCCCTAACCACAGCTATACTTTCCCAAATATAAATTACTATAGAGCAGAGAGTGTATACTATGTTACTGAATTCCTATTTAGATCTCTCTTTTGGCATGGTGATACTGTACGTAAGTTAATTATATGTGTGTCTGTCTACCTCCACTAGACAGTGTGGAAATTGACTTGCAAAGAAAGGCTTACCAACCTGGTGCCAGTACATTGGTGCAGAGAACCCTAGGTGAAGTCTGGGGAGTAAAGCCAACCTTCTACTTCTCAGGAGAGCTTAAAATGGTGATATTTATTACTTTGGTAAACTTTTAACCTGGGATCTTTCCCTTACCTTGATGACTGAGAAAACTTAGTTTAATAGCTTCCTAAAAGCAGGTGCATCTTTTAGAAATAGACTCACATTAGGAAAATTCAGGAGCCTGATGTATAAAACAAAAATCTTCATTAGATTCAAGGTAAAACTGTTCTTTTCAAAAGGAGTTTCTGTACTAATAAATTTAGCTGCAGATTACAATATACGGTGATTGAAATTCACAATGTTGACGTCTAGGATGTTGTTATAACAGCAAATATGGCAAGATCTAGGGGTAGTATAAACACAAAAAAGGGGATTATGCCAGTTGGGTGGCCAGGATTCAGAGAGAAAAGTTTCTTGCATGTTATGCTAAGGACATTGAACTTAAGCGTGAACCCGAGAAAAAGCCAGTAAAATCATACCCATTCTTCGAAAGGCAGGTCAATTTCTCAAGTATAACATTAACCTCTTTAGCCACTGCCTATGTTTGAAGCTCTATTCTAATTGTTTTTTTCTGCAATTTAATGCTTCACCATATGGTGTCTTACATTGTTTAATTTGTTGTCACAGGTAGAAGTGAAGCTTCCTCGTTACTAATGATGGTTCTTTGTTGTTGTTGTTGTGGGGAGGGATTACACACAAGGGGAAATAAAGTTTGTCATATATTTAAACACATTAAGTTCCAGGCTAGGAGCATCTTTATTTATTAATCCCTAGGCTGATCACACAAAGTTTTGGCTTTATTCCCATTTTAAACACAAAACTCTTAAAGCTCTAAGCATTTACATGGCGAACTAAAAGTCACCAGCTAGTGAATGTTATAACTGAGATTCTGACACTAACACTTCTCTCGTAATTATTTACAAGGCTGTGTACAAATTAGGTGCTCAGTAAATAATGTTGACTGATTCCTGAAAGCAGCTTTTAAAAAACATTCCCAAGAATATATCCTGGAGCATCTTAAATGGATTTGTGAATGAGAGACTTTTATTTTTTATTGAGAATGTCAGTTATTTTATGCTTCAAATGTTTCAATTAGACCTAAAAAGACCTTCGAAGGAAAATACCACACAAGATAGGATGATTCCTGGGTGAAAGAACAGTGTTAATCAATAATTTTGATAAATAATAAGAAACTAATTGATAAATCTGTTAGCCTTTGTTTGAAAGCAATAACTAATTGTTGCAGAATGGTGGGGCGCGGTGGCTGACGCCTGTAATCCTAGCACTTAGGGAGGTCGAGGCAGGCGGATCACGAGGTCAGGAGATCGAGACCATCCTGGCTAAGATGGTGAAACCCCGTCTCTACTAAAAATACAAAAAAAATTAGCCCTGCCCGTTAGCGGGCACCTGTAGTCCCAGTTACTCGGGAGGCTGAGGCAGGAGAATGGCATGAACCTGGGAGCAGAGGTTGCAGTGAGCCAAGATCACGCCACTGCTCTCCAGCCTGGGGGACAGAGAGAGACTGTCTCCAAAAAAAAAAAAAAAGAAAAAATATTGTGGCAAGACAATTTAAAAAGAGGATAATTAAGAACTTTTAAAACTATCAGTCCTAACCAGTATTTAAAACTTGTACTTAGAGGTGATTATCCATCCAGAAGTAGAAATAACCTCACCACAACATTACAACAGCCTCCCTGGAGTGAGGCCCACCACATAGTACAGATCATCCTTCCACATTCTGACCTACTTGGAGATCTGGTGTCAGGAAACTTGTTATTCTAGAACCACCTGCTATAAACACTTTGCCAGATGTGGCATTAGCAACATAAAAAGATTGCAAATCTCTTGCTTGACTGATGCACTAATACTAGCTGTTTGATTAGAGAGATACCAAGTTAGAAATTGCTACCAGCTTGTATGACCTAGACAAAGGTGTTTAAAAATCATCTAAGTCTTTTCAGCAGGTATATGACAACCCATTTTTTCCTACTCTAGAATGTTTTAAAGAACACGCTTAAAATTGTGACAATTGGAGCCATTATAACATTGGAAGAAAGTTGTTTTAATTAGAAAGATGTATCCTGACATGACATTATTTTGTGATTATAAATATTGTATAATTAGCATGTAATATTAAGATACATGTCACTATTAAGGTTTTGCCCTTCATGTCTTTGTTATTCAAACATGTTTGTGTTTTGAGATTGAAATCTAGTCAATTTGAAATCTTATTAATATCTGTTTCTTCCATATTACTGCCACAATTTATAGCGCAATCTTAGAACAAATGATGTATACTGTCTGTTTCATTAACAAGTAAAAGTGAGCCTTAGACTTGGTAACTTGGCTCATGGGCACACAGAAGGTTCTTGAAAACCCTGCAACAGAACACGTATGTCCTGAAGCTTTCTTCGTTGCCATGTTCCTAATGCTTTCTTACGTTTAATGAAATAATTTCTCTTTTTCACTTAAGATTATGCCTTTTTCGACTTCCTCTTTTATGGACAGATAATCTTCCGCTGAATATGCTTATACATTTGTAATTAGCAAATTATCTGCTTAAGTCACTAATGCTCAGTTTTTATGAAAAAATGAATTATCAGTGCTAAGGAAACAGAAGGGAGCTGTTGTTCTTTTTTTTTTTTAATAGGATCAAACACCTATAAGTTTATTATGCAGGGAAGGAAAAAGGAGGGATTGCTCCACCTTGTGATGAGATACGGATGCTGATGTACTCTTCTTAGGGGAAAGAGATGGGGAAGTGTGCATACTTTTAGAAGGGTAATAAATAACTTCTTTAAATTTTTTTAACTTCATTAGATTTTTAGAGAACAGGTGGTGTTTGGTTACAGGAATAGGTCCTTTGGTGATTTCTGAGACTTTGGTGCACTCATCACCCAGGCAGTGTACGTTGTATCCAAGGCGTAGTCTTTTATCTCCCACCGGCTTCACACCCTCTCTCTCTAGTCCGGAAGGTTCGTTGTATTATTCTTGTGCCTTTTCATCCTCATAGCTTAGCTTGCACTTCTTATAAGTGAGAACATACGATGTTTGGTTTTCTATTCCTGAGGTACTTCACTTAGAATAATTGTCTCCAATTCCATCCAGGGCGAATACCATGATTTCGTTCCATTTTATGGCTGATTAGTCATTAGGGGTGTGTTTGTATGGGGAGATATATAGATATTTATGTATATGTGTGTGTATATATGTATATATGTGTGTATGTGTGTGTATGTATGTATATGTGTGTGTATGTATGTATATGTGTGTATGTATATACATATATATATGTATATGTGTGTGTGTGTGTATCTCACATTCTCCTTATCCACTCATTGGTTGACAGGCATTTGGGCTGGTTGCGATTGTGAATTTTGCTGCTATAAACGTGTGTGCAAGTATCTTTTTCCTATGCTTTTGGCAATCTATAAATTCATTGCAATTCCCATCACAGAGTGAGACAGGTTCTCACTCTGTAGCCCAGGCTAGAGTGCAGTGGTGCAATCTTGGCTCACTGAAACCTCTGCCTCCCAGGCTCAAGCAGTTCTCCTGCCGCAACTTCCTGCGTAGCTGGTACTACAGGTGCATGCTACCATGCCTGGCTAATTTTTTTTTCTTTTAAGAAATGGTGTCTCATTATATTCCCCAAGGTGATCTCAAACATCTGGGCTCCAGTGATCTGCCTACCTTGGTCTCCCAGAGTGCTGGGATTAGCGTGAGCCATTGTGCCCAAATGGAAATATTATTCTTTGCAAAGAATTACTGTTATATTTAGTATATATTTCCATTACGGTAGTAGAGCTTAAAAATACTGAATACAAACGGAGATAGTATAAGACAGAAATGGGTGATGCATGCCAACATTATAGCTAGGTACCCCTTCTGTAGAATCAGAACAAAATGATGATTAAACATTATTTACTTTTAAATTTCTAAAAGTAACAGAAAATATTTATCTAAAGTTAATGGCATAAATGGGGTATATTTCAACGGTTAGAAAAACTGTCAGACTTTCAATTAGACTTGTGTGCGCTTCTAGATATACTACCTAATTAAAGACTGTAATGTTTTTCATGCTATCATTTTCTAAGTTAATGTGTGTATCTACTTTGAGGATTCACACGCATAATTGAATTGTGTTCTCTTTTTCCACTTAGCATTTTTTTTTACAAATGCTTACACAGCCGAAACATTTATAACAGCTACTTTTACAAAGACTCTTTATCATACATGTTTGTGTTTATGTCTTAGCTTCTGGAACACAACCTTATCAAAACACTTAGATATAAGTATTAGTATAATGGGGGCAATATTTGTAATAGTCTCCTGAAATCTGTCCTCCTCTTGGTCTTTGTTTCAGATGGTTACAGCTCCACGACAGGCAAAAAGCAGTGTGTGTGGAAGTGGGGTAGAGAGTGAGGGGTGGAGATTTGTATTCTTCATGGAAACGGTAATCTTGCTACTATTCTTCATGAGAGACTGCTTTTCCTGTTTTTTGTTTGTTGGTTTGTTTGTTTTTTATGATTCTTTAACATTTCGGGAGCCTGGCTAGCTGGACCAGATATTGGTACTACTCCCCTACTCTTAATGCAAACAATACCCTCAGATACTAAGGGTAGCAAAGGGGCTGAAGTTATGAAGAAGTTAGCGAAAGCCCTTCTTCGTGGTAGTTTTGGGGGAAGAGAGAAGAGAAAAGAAGATAAACACAGTTTGGAGGAGAAAACCAGTCAGATGTCTGATGTTTTCTCATCTCTGGCTAGAAGAGGAAGAGTTGTGCTAAGGAAGTGTCAGAGGACAGCGTGGACAAAGGGCTTCAGCTCCACTCTTTGGATCTCCAAGCAGAGGTTCATGTGGGTGCAGGAGGTGCCAGGACACCCTGGAGCTATCCAGCACGGGAAGGAGATATGAGATGTGCCACACAGAGGAAAAGGGTCTACCTGCTCTACTGTGCCTCTTCCCTTTCTTAACTGTGAGTTAACGCTTCCCTTTCTTAACTTTGTGAGCTGTGAGTTGAGATTCAGTGCACCTGCTGTAGGGGAACACTGTGGTGAAAACAGACCATGCAGACAAGGTTGTGTTGGACTCTCTAGCCAGGAGAAGCACAAAGGACCTTGGAAAAATCCAGAAAGTTAAAGTCAGCTTAAAACTAAGATGAGGCTGCATCAATAGGAAGGTGCGGTTGGATCTGATTAAGATCAGGAAAAGAGAAAATGGGTTACCTGTTGTCCGGATCAAAGAGTGACAATTAGGCCCAGCAAGATGCTCAAGGGAATAGGGAAAGAAAGGAGAAATTCTATTACTATCACAGGAGTTCTCAGCCCCATTGACACCATCTCACCTTCATGTAGCTATTGGGGGCATCCACAGACATGGGTTGAACCAAAGTCCATTTGCTCCAAAGCAACAAGTTTAGTCTGAATGAGGGCCTCATATCTCTCTCATTCACACCCAGAAGTGCTTCAGAAGTAAGAGAACCTGAGCAGTTTTCTCCAAAGACTCAGCACTAAAAATCACATACTGAATAGGACAAAATATTGACTGTGTTCTAACAAAGCCATTTCTAGTGGTGTGCATGGTGGAAACAGGACATTTAGAACCCAAGAGAATAACTACATTCTCCATTAAATTGAAACAGGAGGGTAAACATTTTTATTCAACTTTATTATATATGTCAGATTTTATATTTCTGTTTTCTTATGAAAGAAGAAAATAATTACTATTTTTTCTAAGACCCAGGCCCTTGTCTCAGAAGTACACAACATATAGATGCATGTTTGATGATGCTTCAAGTGAATAAGCTCTCAGTGAGAATACTTGGAAGATATTCTGGAAAATTAATCTTTAGTGCTTTCTGAGTGGATTGAGGAATTCATTTCAGATATGAGTAACTGAGAAACATTAGCCCTTCATGGAGGAGTTCCTTGAAGGCAGCCATGCTATATATGTGTTGCTCTATTACCTAGCAAATTGGCAAATGGCATATTCTGTGTTAATCCCTGAAACACAGGCAATATCTTACAATCCAGCGAAAGGATTTAAGATGGAAAGGTATATTTCGTATGTCTTATAGTTCTGTGTGCCCCATGTATGTACATTCCTAGAACTCTGGAAAAGATACAGAAACATAGGAAAATACGGTATATAAAGATGATCAGTTAAGGATTGGAGCTCTTTCTGTTTCTAAAGCAATGAATGTCTTAGGGCAAATGGTTCAGGGGTTTTCAAGGTCTGCCCTGGAGTTCCAGGTTCTTGGTTAATTACGCTATAGGAGTGGGGTGTGAAGGTGACTGGGCTAGTGTTCGTGTCTTTTCAACATTGATAATTCAATCAATGACACTTTACCAAACTCATTAATTGGAAACTATAGTCGGAAGGCCTTTCTTTTGCTGCATACGTATCTACCTGTTGCCAAGTCAAACTGGCCCTAGATGCATGAGATATGTTTAAATCTACATTGTGATTGCTTCCATCTCAACATAAGCATGTATGTGATATTCATAAAACTGCATTTTGTGTTCTATGTATTTTCCCTATTAAGAAATGATTTCACAACCATAAGTGAATTTCTCTTTCAGTTTCTCGGCCTTTACAATTTGGAAAATGATTTTTCTCCTGCCTCAACTTTGTGATATTCCTTTCATTTCTAAAGCACCTAATTAAAAACTGCTTTGTAGGCCAGGTGGGGTGGCTCACGCCTGTAATCCCAGCACTTTGGGAGGTTGAGATAGGTGGATCGGTTGAGGTGAGGAGTTTGAGACCAGCCTGGCCAACATGGTGAAACCTCATCTCTATTAAAAATACAAGAATTAGCCGAGCATGGTGGCAGGTGCCTGTAATCCCAGCTACTTGAGAGGTTGAGGCAGGAGGATTACTTGAACCTGGAAGGCGGAGGGTGCAGTGAGCGAAGATCATGATACTGCACTCCAGCCTGGATGATGGAGTGCAGTGGCATGATCTCAGCTCACTGCAAGCTCCACCTCCCGGGTTCAAGCCATTCTCCTGCCTCAGCCTCCCAGAGTAGCTGGGATTACAGGCACCTGCCACCACGCCTGGCTAATTTTTGTATTTTTAGTAGAGATGGGGTTTCATCATATTGGTCAGGATGGTCTCGATCTCTTGACCTTGTGATCCACCAGCCTCAGCCTCCCAAAGTGCTGGGATTACAGGTGTGAGCCACCGTGCCCAGCCGACACTCCCATCTCAAACCCAAACCACCACTCCAAAAAGAAGAAAACCCTGCTGTCTCTTTTCTCATCACCTATTCAATTCATAGCAAACCATGTCCCAATTGAGATGAAAGCCATTTACACAAATTTTTGTCTTTAAGTGTCCTAGTGACATTCTGACCAATGACACTCCTCCCTCCACACACAAACCTTAATTCTTCACTTTCCCTTTGGCTCAGAAGTGCTTGATGCCAATGTACTGATAATTCTTTTAAAAGTTTACATTCTTTGGCTTCATAATTTTGGGAGAGATTTGAATAATTTTGTGTCTCTGTGATTTTAATCTCTCTTTATTCTTTACTGTTCCTCCTCATCTGACCTTCCCTACATATCTGTGGTCCCCATGGCAAAACCTGCCCCCTGTCTGTATTCCAGGATATATTATCAGCTATATGCAAATAACTCTACAGTTTATATCCTCACAAGTAAACAGAAAAATGTTACAATGATCTTCTGTGTAAAAAGCAACCTCAAGACTTAGCAAGTTGAAACAAACAAAAATGTCCAAGACAGATTCACCAGTCAGCAATCTGGGCTTGCCTCAGCTGTATGGATTCTGCTGGTCTTTCCTTGGACACTCATGCAGCTGCAGGCCCATGGTATCCCGCAGGGTTGGCATTGCCCCCACACACCCATGGCCTCACTTACCACTCACAAGTTTAGGATTGGTGCTTGGTGTTGACTAGACCTCTCTCTCAATGTGCTCTCTACTCAAGGAGACTATCTCAGTGTTCTTCGTGGGACCCTCAGGGTCCTAAGACATCTGAAAAGAAGCTATCAGCAGAAGCTGGTGGACATACACAAATGAGAACAGAGGTTATTGACTCAGGTTTTCTAGAATAAGCAAGGCAGCTGCCATGATTTGAGTTCAGCAGCCACTCAAACTCAGGGGAGAGGGAAAAGCCTATAGTGGAAGAGAGAAAGGCTTCAGGCACATTGCGCTTGGAAGTTTTTCACATGGGGAAGCTGGTGGTGGTGAAGAGCTAAGCAGAAGTGAGCCGCCTTCCCCGCTTCTCACTGGTCAACCGAGCAGTGTATTTGGCTTCCTCTGCTTGGTCTGGAGTCAAAAGCAGGGGCAAAAATAGGGAAGCTGAAAGTCATTGGCCAAGTCTTATGTATTCTGAGCTGCTTGATGCGGTGGTTGTGGCCTGGTCTCCTGCACTGGTCACAGCAGAGGGTGTGGGTCAGAGTTCTGTGTTCATAAATACTCTGATAATTGGCTAGGTTTATGTTCCTTCTCTCAATCAGTAAGGCTCTGAAAGCCTAGTCTTCAAAGTCTTATATCACTTCTCCTGCATTATGGTGGAAAAGCAAGTCACAGCTCAGCTCAGTCAAGGGAAAAGAAGGAAACAGACCACGTCTTAAGGGAAGAAAGGGTAGAGTTAATTGCAAAGATGAGTGAAAGCAATGATTAGAGGAGATACGGCGGCTATCTGTGCAAACAGTGCTTCTTACTGCTTGAAATGCAACTTTTCAGGAAACAGCTTGATGAAGAATAGTTCTTCCCAGACTTGCCTGAGTACAGGCATCACCCAGGTCCCTAGAGAAACACAGAGATTCTTGGCTGCCTCCAGTTTTTGTCCTTATTCCAGGATCTAGACTAGGACCTAGTGCTCTGTGGTTTAAACAGGATCTCAGATGATTCTTAGGATAAAGTGATGTCAGGAAGTACTAACACACATAAGGTAGAAAGTTACAGAATCTGTTTTAAGTATTTGTGTTGTCTTTGGATTAACATTGGTTTTCTACTGGTAACTACCTTCCTACATTTTGGGAGACAAAGGGCAGCACATGAAACATGTTAGGTACACCTTAAAATTGGGTACTTTTATGGGTAACAATTTTCTTAACTATATTGGTGATAAAACACATCAAAAATCTAACTTATATGTCTGTACGATGTTTTATTTTTCCTGTTACAGTGACAACATTTTAGATCTCTCAGGCTTGGAATGTGGTATTATGGTTATTTCTCTTTTCCTTCTGTTCCCGATTAACTTCAGTAACAGATAACTTGATTGCTCCTCTTGACAGTCTTAAAAAAGTAGTTGGTTTTTCTTTTTCCCCAAGAACAAGGCACAAAACAGGAAGCCTGACTGGTCAGAAATGTTTATACCAGCCAGACTCAGGAAATGTAAATTAAAACAAAATGGGATGACATTGAATTAAAGTCCAATTGGTGAGCATTAAAAAAAAATATGGAATACCAAATGTTTAGGAGAATGCATAGAAGTGGTAATTCTCAAATTGCTCTAGAAAATGTAAATTAGTATAGCAATTCTGAAAAGCAAATTGGCAATATCTAGGAAAGTTAAAAGATATTCAAAAATGATCAAGTAAGTCATGCATGCATATCATAGGACATACACACAGCTATTCATCCTAGAATTAAAACAGTGGAAAACTGGAAACAACCCACATGTTTGTTAGTAGGGTGGTAGATATATAAAGTTTGTAATATTCATGTAGACATGCTTTAGAGTACTTTAAATAAAGTAGTTGTAAAGTCTTCCATTTTTAATAGGTTTCAAAAATAAAGAAGCAAACAATATATTTGACTACTCAAGCTAATTTTAAAATATGCACACATGAAAATAAATTAGAAATTAAAATTTCAGAATGTGTTTACCCCAAATAAAAAACAAGAATACCAAAAATTAAAAATAAGGATGAAGTTTAGGGAGGGAAGTGGAGACTAGGATTTGTGGAGGGATTTGTAGAGAGTTTTGACTTCACTTGAAATGTTTTATTTCTTAAACATCTCATGTTCTTTTGATAAATTGTTAACATTTTAGTTTCTGCTGAGTACATGATGGATATATTATCATTTGCATTTTTCTTTTACATTTCTGAGGGAAAAAAACAATTATGTTTGTTTGTTTGTTTTTGTGAGATTTTTCCTATGCTTCTATGGTCTAATTCTGGGGACCTCATTAATAGTAATTTCCAAGGACTTCCTCCACATATGAGCACTTTACACACTCGCCAAGACAAGGATAAGAAGGATGACCTAGTTACATGATGGCGTTTGCTAATTCTCCTGATTCTCTATTCTTCGTTTATGCTAAATATGTGACCCAAAGAGGAGAGAAAGTATTGCTAAAAGTAGCCCACTCCCTCCAGAAAAATCAGGGCCAGCTGATGTTACTCTGTGTCTTAAATTAATGAAAAGCTTTAGAACAAATACACTCAATATTTATCATTCTGTATAGACTTTCACTGGAAACATTCCTATGGTGTAGAGTAAGAGAAAAGCAAATATGAAAGAAGACCATACTCACTACCTGCTGACTCAGTGCTGGTGAGGTCACACCTGAACAGTTACAAAGAACATGTTGTGTTAAAGTGTATGGGGTGAGAGATGCCGAAATGGCAACAGGTTTTCAAAACTTCAGTAACTTTGAACAGGTAGTTGGATGGGAGAAGAGGAAGAAGAGACGTTTTTGCTGACTTCAAAATTTAAATATTCTTGTATCAAAGAGAAGGCAGGCTTATTCAGTGCTGGATCCAGAGGTAGAGGGAAGATCAAGGACTAAATACACAGAAAGACAGGTTTTATTTTATTTTATTTTTATTTTTTTCTGCCGAACATAAACAAGGACTTTTTTTTTTATTTTTTCCTTAAGTTATTGGGGTTCAGGTGGTATTTGGTTACATAGGTAAGTTTTTTAATGGTGATTTGTGAGATTTTGGTGCACCCACCATCTGAGCAGTATATACTGCACCCTATTTGCAGTCTTTTATCCCTCACCGCCCCCACCCTTCCCCTCAGTCCCCAAAATCCGTTGTATCCTTCTTATGCCTTCGTATCCTCACAGCTTAGCTCCCACATATCAGTGAGAACATACGATGTTTGTTTTTCATTCCTGAGTTACTTCACTTAGAACAACAGTCTCCAATGTCATCCAGGTGTCTGCAAATGCCATTACCTCATTCATTTTTATGGCTGAGTAGTATTTCATTGTGTGTGTGTGTATGTATGTGTAGCAGTTTATCTACTCGTTGATTGAGGAACGTTTGGGTTTGTTCCATGATTTTGCAATTGTGAATTCTGCTATAAACATATGTATAAACGTGTGCAAGTAACTTTTTCATATAATGACTTCTTTTCCTCTGGGTAGAGATACCCAGTAGTGGGATTGTTGGTAGAGGTAACTTTTTAAGTAATTACATTTAGCTGGGCAGAGAGACAGCTGTATCTTTCATCCTGGTTTACTTCTGACATTAGTCCAAATGAGGTGGAAATTGATTCGTCAGGAATGTGGTAAAATAGATGCTTGGTGTAAAGGGATTCACTTGTGTGTTTAACATGATTGTCTCTTCCCAGAGTAGAATTTTAAATTACCAGATATAAAATGCTTTGTTGTTACTCGGTTGTCGTATTTTTTTCTTTATATAATCTTGGCAGATACGATTTGGAATAAGGACATTAAAGAATATTTGTTGACAGCTGTCATTTGTGGCTATGAAAAGAAACCTACACTGTTTGAAGTGCATATTCAAAATCCTTGTTAACTCTCATAAGCCTTCCGGTATGATTTTTGAATATGTTGCATAAATATGTCCATTTTAGCTAAAATAAAGTACTATTGCCTCAAGGCTGACTCTTTGGAAAATCCCTTAATTGATGGAGTTTTTCATTTTTAATTATTGTAAATAGAGTTTCATATTAAATCCTTAAAAATACTTCCAAACATTCAAGTCTTTTTTTTTTTTTTTTTGCCATTTTGGATTTATGCATCTCTTCTGCATGTTGTAAAAGATAAGCTCCCACAGAAATAGTGTTATGAATAATTGTGCAAATATGATATGAAAGTATGCTCAACTTTCTGATTATGGAGACCAAGTTTATCTTGACATGTAGCTTTGAGTCATTACTTAATTGTTTTAAAATATTTTCAGTGATCATTTAACAACAAAAAAAGAGAAATTAGCACTTCTGAGTGTAGGCTTATATGCCACTTACGATAAATTGTTTCAGGAATTAACATCTAAAAGTAGAATTGCTTAATTTAAAAAGTCTGCTCCTATAGCTTAAGAAAATGATAATTGAAGCATAAAGTATTTACATTTGTTTAGGCAAAGTGAATAACACTCAGATACCTCCTAGCCACAAGATGGCATTGTGTTAGCTAATTTTCCAAATTAAGATATTCCCTTCATTATGTTTTATGTAAACTTTCCATGTATCCTAACTCTATTAACTGTCTTTTGGAATTCTGTCCATCTGTTGTGTGTTTTTTAACCTGGATATCTCACATGTATCTTAAACTCAGTCTTTTTCAAATGAAGCCCATTACTGTCCTTTGATTCATACAATATATAACATATTACTCTTTATGATTTTTCTATCAATATTCTCTGCCTAGAAGATTCCTTTTAACTGTTCATGATACTATACGTTTTTCAGTCACCTACAAGGGGTTCAACATTTGCTGCTGCTGTCTTATTTCCTGCTTTACATTAATCCCAAGAGCCCAGAATTTTTTTTATTTTATCCCTTCAACTGAAACCAACTGTTTCTACCCCTAATTAAAGTCATCATTAGCGCTTCTCTCCCAGCTATCCCTTACCATCTGGATCCTTGTCTGCAATACATTCTATGAGGGTTCATCAGGTAATCTTCCTGAAAGGCTGAGATACCTCCCATGGCTTTCCACGGTCTCTGATTAAATATAAACTGCATGCCCTGACATATCAGGCCTTTCCCTCTTATGGGTCTTGTTTATTTTAGGCTTGCTTTAAGTTCCGCTTTAGAGTTAGACAAACAATGGGATTGAGAGTCTCTATTGGAGATTGGGAGACGAGGTGGTTTTGATGGAAATGTAAAGAGAGGAGAATGTGTGTTAGTGTGTATTGTTTGAGTGGGATGGAAGTCATAACCGGGGTGGAAGGTAGGAGAATGTCTGACAGTGTGTATTGTTTGAGTGAGATGGAAGTCATAACCAGGGATGGAAGGTTTGAGATTTCTGGGCAAAAGTCAAGATTCTAGGTGCAGCGAAAGAACAGCAAACATAATAAGGTAACACAGAGAAGACAGGATGGCACAGACCAGAGAAATCCTAGTGATAAAAAATGGAAAATTAAAATGAAACAGGAAATGAACTTAAAGGAAAGATGGTGGTCTGGGTGGGTATCTGAATTTTGAGGGGTTAGATACTCAGGAATTCCTGGAGAACTGGTTCTGAGAAAATTCTGGCATTTATTTTTAAGCATGTATTTTTAAATATCCAGAGTTTAACAGTTTCCCAGAAACATAAAATAATTTTTAAGCTTTGAGACATTAATTAAAACTCTACAAATACAACCAACCAGTATCATCGACATGAATTTCTCTTTAGATTTTAACATTTTTCAACATGTGGGCTGAATTTTCTGTATAAAAATACTGGATTATTATTTTTAGCATGTGCTTTGGATGATGCCTACAGGATGATGCCAATTGTCTTTGCATCTGTTACGGATTCATAAAATATATTAAATCAGCAATTAATAACATTCCTACTCCTTAAAGACAATACACTGCACTAATGTCCAGTCCAAAAAAAGAAAGATTAATATTAAGACTACTGATACTCCAAATATCTATTTTAAATATGAATCTAGAAATAAAACTAAGAAAAGAAAGATGTACTAAGTGAAATCACTGCTGTAGCAAGTGCACGCAGCATGTATTTGCTCTTCAGAACAAATGTTAAGGCTGGGGCCATGTCGGTAATTTGTGGCAGCGAAGGGCTGGTTCTGGGCACAGGGCCTCACGCCTATAATCACATCGAGATGGGCGGATCACCTGAGGTCAGGACTTCGAGACCAGCCTGGCCAACATGCTGAAACCCTGTCTCTACTAAAAATACAAAAATTAGCCAGGTGTGGTGGCAGGCACCTGTACTCTCAACTATTCGGGAGGCTGAGGCAGGAGAATCGCTTGAACCAGGGAGGCGGAGGTTGCAGTGAGCCGAGATTGAGATCGCACCATTGCACTCCAGCCTGGGGGACACAGGAACTTTCTTGAGGTGAAGATGACGACCTTGATGTGGGAGCCATCCAGCCACTGTGTTGGATAGTCACCAGGAAATACAGCAGTTGTATTTGTTAAGATCAAACGATAGTCTCTTTCTCTACTCAAATTAGGCAGCATAATTGTGATGTTCTCTAGGACTGAGTAGCCAAGCCAGGAAGGCACCGGTAGGAGTTTCCAAGGTGAAGCAGTGCAGCATTTCTCCATAGAGTGTGCATGTGTCCTGTCACTTTGTCACAGAGAGTGTCCACTTAGTGCAATTATTCTACACGTACTTAAATTTGTTTTCCCCACAGTGGCCAAGTGACTTGATCACTGTATAGCAGGGAAGCAAAAAGGTCCTCAAGGAGAGCCTAGGTGATGCAGAAGATGGCAAAGATGAAACTAAGTCATCACCGGAACAGGGTCAACCAGGAAAAAAAAAAAAGAAAGAAAGAAAACAACAACAAAAAGAAACATAGCGTTGAAGCCTCAAGTCCATCCACAGCAGCGTGAACTTTGGAGATGCTGACACATCTGCTTCTCCCACACAACGCTGGGGAATAAGGGTTGGGGGACAGTTGCCTGTGAGGGGTGGAGGGAGCAGTGGTTGTGCAGGATGGGGAAGGAAGGGGAAGTGGTCGTTGCTTTTGGGCAGAATTGCAATCATATCTCCAAAAATACCTCCTCCCTGCCAACCTCAATATAATGACCTTGTTTTGTCCAAGTAATAGGCCTGCCAGTTGAAAGACAATATTTAGCACACCTCAGCATCCGCCCCTGCCCCCTTTGAATGGGTTTTACGACAGGAAATATTCATGGGTTTTCCACTGCTCCCTCCTCTGACAGTCATAGGGTCTTAGGGTCACCAGATGCCTCATCCATTGCGTTGGGAATGAACAGCCAGGGCAGTTCCCCACCCAGTGGTTTCCCCAACCGCTGGAAGGCTGTTTTGAGGTCTTTATTCCTCACTCAGATGCTCCACTAACCTCATTGGAACAGCGTTTTAAATCCATGCACCAAATTTTATCAAAACCACAGAGAACTATAATACATATTTTTAAAAGTCAACTTCTTTAGTTCTTAAGTCACTGACATTTTCTTAGGTTGGTGCAAAAGTAATGGCAAAGACCACAATTACTTTCGAACCAACCTAATATAAGATACTCACATACTCCTTAACCCATTTCCTGTTTGCCCTGAGAAATAGAGTGCTGGCAGTGAGATACCCTTTTTCTTTTCCCAAATAGGAAATGGGTTAACAATAACCATAGGTTATCAGTTGTGGATAGAGTATCTCAAAATACATAAAATGATAATATAATATGTTATTACTACTTAAAATATTAAAAGTATGGTAATATAGTAATAAAATAATGATATAGTAAACATATAGGAACATTCTAAATTAATGTGCCTTGCTCCCAAGATTTAGTTTTTTAAATATGCTTTTTGTTTTAGCACTTTACAGAGAAGTCGTGAGGACAGTATGAAGTGCTCTCATATATGCAACATCCACAATCCTCTGCTATTAATGTCTTACATTAGTTTGGTCCATTTGTCACAATTAATGAACCGATATCGACACTTTAATAACTGAAATCCGTATTGTGTTGAATGTTCTGAGTTTTTACCTAATATTCTCGTTCCGTCCACGGGTCTCATCCCAAACCTTATGTGACATTGAGTCGTCATGTCTCCTTGGGCTCCCCTTGGCTGTGACAGTTTCTCTGACTTTCCTTGTTTTTGATGACCTCGACAGATTCGAGGCCAACTGGTAAACCATTCTGTGGAAATTCCCTTGATTGTGATTTTTTGATGTTTTTCTCATGGGTCGGCTGGAGCTATAGATTTTTGGGGGGAAAACCAGAGGTGAAATGTCATTCCCATCACACTGTAACAAGGATGTGCTATCACCATGGCTCATCTCTGCGGATGCTCACCTCAGTCACCTGGCACAGGTGTTTGTCAGGCGTCTCCACTGCAAGGTTACTCTGGCATCCTTTCCCCGAGCTGTCCTCTGGAAAGAAGTTTCTGGGAGCCCTCCTAAGGGAGTTACATGCCACCTTCTGAGGGCAGATTGTCGACAAACTAGAATTCGCAAGGGATTTGTTTTATTTTTCTCCCATTTACTTTTTATCCTAATCATTAATTTATCTTGGTATGGATTTATGGATATTTATTTTATACCTTGGGTTACCCAGATTGAGTTTCAGCAGTCCTCTCTGCAATACTGATGCTATTCCATCTGTTGTCTACAAAGTGGCGACTCTTCCATCTCCAGAGTGTATGTTGGCCAGTGTTCCTGAAGGTCACGTGCAGTGTGTGGAACACGGCTTCCGTCAGTATGCAAGCATTTGAACATCACTGTCTCCTAGCAGGGATCACTTTTGCAGCAAACAGTACTTACCTCATAGAACGCGAACTGTCAACATTTTGCCTGGAGGACTTGGACCTGATGCCTGGATCATAGTTTTTTCTCTTCTACCATACCTTCTGCCATTGTTGCTTCGTTGCCCTCTTTCCCTATAAGAACTAATTTCAAAAACAGTCCAGCAAACTCATTTTAGTGTTAATAAATCTCAGGGCTTACCTTGCAAATATTTTTGTTTTTACTTTGAAATAATTTTAGCCACCACAAAATTGCAAAACTAGTTCAGACATCCTATATATACTTCACCCAACTGCCTTCTAGTGCTAACATTAACCAGAATGCAATTGTCAAAATGAAGAGATTCATGTTGACACAGCATTATTAACTAAACTGCAGGCTTTACTGGTACTCACCAGGTTTTCCACTGTCACTTTTCTGTTCCAAAATTCTACATTCTATTTATTCCTCCTGTCTCCTGAATCTCCTCCAATTTGTGACAGTTCATTAGTCTTCCCTTGTCTTTCTTGACCTTGACAATTTTGAAGATTTCTGGTCACCTCTTTTTTAGAATGTCCCACATTTTGAGTCTTTCTGATATTTTCCCATAATTTGGTTGAACTTATGAACTTGGAGGCAGGATACTACAGAATAAATTAGCCATTTCCAGTGTCTCAAATTACAGGGGCTGTTATATCTGTTTTTTCACTTATGATGCTAACATTAATTACTTGGTAACATGGTATAGGATGAATATCTCCACTGTGAAATTCCTTTTTTTCCTCTGCAATTAATGGATATCTTGAAGAAGATACTTTGCTACTTTCTTAATCCATCTGAGCTGTGATTACAAAATATCATAAACTGGAAGGCTTATAAAGAAAAGGAATTTATTTATCACAATTCTGGAGGCTGGGAAGTCCAAGATCAAGGGCCTGCGGATTTGGCATCTAGGGAGGGCTCACTCTTTGCTTCATGGATTATGCCTTCTCTGTGTCCCCACATGGTAGAAAGGGAAAAAGATCCCTTGACCTCTTATAAGGGCACTAATCCCATTCATGAGAGCAGAGGCCTCATAACCTCATAATCTCCCAAAGGCCTCAGCTTCTAACACCATGACACTGAGCATCAGGTTTCAACATATGAGTAGGAACAGGAAGGGGATGATTAAACCAGCAGCTGCCGTCCACCTATTCTTTTTGTCTTCAAACTCTTGTTTTAGCATCCTTTTGGACTCAAGGTATTTGAAACTTATTGAAGACAAGTGCAAAGCTAAAAGGAAGAATGGTCACACTGTGACTTCAGTGAATATTAACACAGAGAGAGAGGTAAAGGGGATGAAAGCTATGGAGACAGAGTGCTAAAGAGAGAGTAATTCTTGAGATTTTTCCAACTGACATCATGCTCTCCTGTTTTAGGTCAACTTGCATATGCAAATGATTGAGCTCATTTCTCATGATTGTGTTCCACCTACGTTCATTAAATGTCTAAAAGTTCAAAAACAGCAATTTATAACAATGTGATAATTGGCATCGCTTATATAACAGGTTTGGGGACAAGGTATTTGCAAATGTTAACAGAAAACTAATTTTAAAGAAATCTCACTAATCAATACGTAACACAAACAATTGGTTAGATGCCAATTAGAATCACACTATCTAGAGTGTAAGTGAATAACAGGAATATTGAAGCGTGTACACTCCATGCCACCCATAAAATTGGGCTCCTGTACTTTGCATCTACTTCACCTGCAGAGTTTGTAATTGAATGAGTAGTGGGTGTTACACTTTCCTGTAGATTAGAGGGAATACAAATAAGGGAATTACAAATACATTTATTGTTGAGAGCACTACAATTCTATCATTTGCTATAATCAATATTATGAGGGCCACTTGTAAGTACCTCCCAATTGAAGTACTATACAAAGCCATCCATATGAATTCAATTCATTTTGGCAGTAATCAGTTACAGAAGTACACTAATTGGGACAAAAATATTTATACACAAAGCTAAACAATTTTTTGAAGCGTAGGTATTTAAAGATGCCAAACAAAGCTTTTCTCCTGATAGCCTAATACTTGTTATTGGCAGAGTAAGAAGTATTTTAAATCAAAAGTATGCTACAGATGAAATTTTTAAAAGCTTAATAGAAATATATACTTTGCTAAAAAAAAAATAAACCTTATAAATAATTTCATTGAATTGAGCCTCTAGTTTTACACATCATAAAACGGAGGCTTTGAGAATTTCCTTGGCTTCTTCTTAAAGCACAGCACGTTGACTTTGAGTATATACTGGTTCTCCTGGGTCCAGAAGTGACCTTGGAGCACGTTTAAAATATACTCAAATTGACTTGTTAGTGATTTAATGGGAAAAAATCAGTTTAACCTCTCACTTCACATTGAAAACTGAATAGATTTAAATAGTTTAGATATAACAACTAAAAGAAAAGGAAGCAAACCATTAAAAGCCGGATTAGTGAGCTGTGAGCCTCCCCCTGGCCAAGGTTTTGGGCTGTGGTAACTTCACCTCCTCCCTTTTGCTCTCTCTGTCCCAGGGGTGATAATTGCTCTCTTTAATTACTAATCTCAGATTAATTATTTTCCTCTTTTGCTCTCTCAGCCCTTCCAAAAGACATGTAATCAGTTGCATGCATTACAATCCCACTGTTTAAAACACATAAAAATGAAAAAAAGAGAAATGGCTCTATATCAAAATTTAGAAGAAAGAGGAATGAAATGTGTGAAAGCAACAGAAGCAGTGATCCAGGAGAACAATCTGAAACCGATGAGGCCCTCCCACTTGCCACTGTACCTGAGTCCCGGAGCACAGCTCCTGCCATGCTGGTGCTCGGCACCTGTGCGGTGAGTGGAGGAGTGAACATTACCCCATTCCATAAAATTGCAGTACAGCAGTGTGTCCAAAACACTGACAAAGTCCAAGTCGAGTGCCTGCAAAAATGTATAACACAGAAGCACTTACAAATAAGACAAAATCACGTGGATGAGGAACATCAAACTGGAGGTCGGATAACAGAAAATACAGCTGGTTATCAAACATGCTGAAAAGTGTTGCAGCTGGATGAATAAACAAAGCAGTGCAAGTTAAAATGCAATCAGTTTGCAAAGATTAAAGAATTAATATTCAGTGTTAAGAAGGGTGTAATAGGAGCACTGCTACAGAATGCAACCCTTCTGGAAAGAAATATTAATTCTCCCCTAAGAATTGTCAGACTAACTCCATGTTGTAACAACAACAAATAGGCAAATCTATGAGATAAAATTAAATTAAAAATTGATTAAATAACAGTGGGGTAAATAATTGTATATTCATAGAAAAATGGAGGTTTTCTTTCTAAATGATGTTTCTACAGAGTAGGCAGAAAATATTTTGAAACTTAAAGAAAAAAATATGCACAAGAGAATCCCAGTAGGGGTTACATATGGTTATTCACAGTAGGTATTTCTAAGAGTTGAAATTATAGGTAACTTTTATTTTCTTCTTGAAAATGTCCTGACTTTCTAAATTTTCTGTAATGGCCACAGGTCATTCTTACCGTCAGAGAAAATGCTATCAGTATTGTCGAATATGAAAACATCAAAAAGGTGATTATTGACAAACGGCCAGAAGAAAATAAATTATTTTGCTATGGTTGTTAAGCATACTTGATGTCAGAGCATTTGCAGTGCATTTCCATGTCTTTTGATAAGCCGAGTCCTACTTAGTTATGATATATTAAATTATGGAAATTTTCTTCTCTAGTTTCAGAATAGATACCAAGACTTAAAGATGGGCATTTTCTACCATAGACAATCCCTTTGCTGCTCTCAGAAACACTGGGATAAGCAGCATTAGCAAGGCCTGGAGGTCGCCAGGGAACTCTCTGCACATCCAAGAGCAGGAGGTGGCGGCCGTTTCCCAAAGGCATTTGCCTGTGTTTGGTGGAGTTGCATACATCTTTTATTTAGATAACTGTGAAGTCTGTCTTGGTTTAAAAACACTGAACTGTTAAAAAAAAATGCAGGAGGATGGTTTGAAGAGGGGGACGTCACTGCACAAAGACTGGGCAGGGCATGGTGCAGGCAGTCGGGAAGAAAACAGTCATCATGCAGACCTTTTGCTACCCCTCTCACTCTGTGGACATTCCTCCCCTATCCTTCCACAGCCAGGACCATTCCACAGCCACGACCATTCCACAGCCAGGACCATTCCACAGCCACGACCATTCCACAGCCACAGTTCCACGTGACTGTTAGCCGGTGAGCCTTCCTCCTCTGTAGGAGTCTCCGGTTGAAATGCTCATCTCAGTCAGAGGTTGGCTAAAATGCTTAGGATAAAAATTCGTCTCATGTCACTTGCCAATCAAGGAGACTCCAGGAGGTGGATTATAAAACAACAGATGGGTGAAGACAGCTCTGGTTTGCTGGGGTAGTGCCAGATGCTTATGCTCATTATTCCAAAATATAGTGCCCTCTTTTTCTCTCAAAAGGACTCCTGTGTGGGTGGTGAATAGGATGATCACCCTCCTGACAGACCAGGAAGAAAGGTGCTTTTGGAGAGAATGATGCTTTGTGTCTTTTCCTCAAGTCCGTTTATGGACAACTGCATGTTTTATGTATTCTAAGACCATCCAACTATCCATCCCCATGGGCAAAGACTTGAAAACACTGCATATTTCTTG
>NW_012114766.1:4278421-4304601 GCF_000951035.1 Colobus angolensis palliatus | reverse complement strand
CCCTCCCCGCTGCTCTCATCCCCCACTCCTGCTCCTGTTCCTCTTTGTCTATTTTCTAAGATGATGGGTAGAAACCTGGAACAGATCATTGGCTCTTCTTCAGCTTCGTGTCCTGTATTTATTTAGCACCCAGTTCTTTAAATTCACTCGAGACTTCGCTCAGCAGGCTGGTTTCCTGCCATTCTCTCCTTGGCCATCCTAGAGCAGGTGCCCATTCATTAGACAAGAACTGCTTGGATGTCTCTGCTGCTCATGCTTAGTCTGCCCCAGACACGGATGCAGACACTTATTTTTCTGAAAGCCACCTTTATAATCTAGTCCTCTACTCAAAAACATCCAGCTGAACAACTTTATGTTCCTGGCTTTCAGGACCTTTCTTAGCTGCTTCCCTTGTGTTTCCATGGCGTTTCTCCTCATTCCTGGACAGTGTGAGTTGTGTGAGTGGGACTGACCAGCGTCTTCTCTCTAGATATGTTGTGGGTATTCTCTCCTCACTCCTGCCAGTAGCAGGCTCTCTTCCTTTCACTTGCTAGGACAGATCAAGTCCCATTCCTTCCACAAAAAGTGTTTTCAGATTCCTTCAGCCCCTCTGACTTTCTTTTTATTACTACTAATATCCCCTGACACCTATAATCTGAGTTTCAAAATAAAGGAAAAGATTACATTGCACTCTAATTATATTGTACTCTAATACAGCATAATAGTAGGTATGCTGTATTGAAAAAAAAAAAAAAAAACTCACACGTTAGTGACGGTGATGATGTTGTGTGGACTGCTTTTAATTCTTCCTCAAAGCTGACCCCGGACTGGAACTCAGAGGGAATCTGAAAGGGGAGGGTAAGGACATACTTATCCAGCTGACCGGTC
This sequence comes from Colobus angolensis palliatus, assembly GCF_000951035.1. NCBI lineage: Eukaryota > Metazoa > Chordata > Mammalia > Primates > Cercopithecidae > Colobus > Colobus angolensis. Next base: position 4,303,734 of record NW_012114766.1, on the reverse strand, counting down.
AGTAAAGTGGCAGGGGTGAAAAACCATGGAAAACCATGCTGCTATCACATGTGATATGCTTCATCATTGATTACATTCAGTTCAATTTGATCATGTATTTTTACTGAGAATTCTGTCTTAATTTCTGTCATAGTTTATATTGGCTTTTCCGTTAATGGTATATAATAAGTCTATTCAGTGGAGACACTGAAGTCTTCTAAGTATACAGAGAAAAGGGAAATTTTCAATTTAATACCTCATTGACAGCTTCTGCTTTAAAGCTAAAAGAAAGAATTATTTATATATATAATTATATATATATACACACACACATAGAAAATCTCCTTTGGCTAGTACTATCTTCCAGGCTTCCATGACTATAACAAATTTATCAAAGAGAAAAAGTGCCCCAGGGAGAACCTCATAATAAGATGGCACAGTGTGCCTCCCCCGGAGGGGAAGATGAGAGTATAGAAATGTTTCCTTCTAATTAATTAAAGTGAAATCTTTCATTAAACTATTATAATGTCCATAATATTTTTAGAAAAGAAATTTCAGCTGTGTTCATGAATCACCGTTGCACATAGGAAGATTAAATAAGATGAAATTAAATGATAAGAGTTGAGTACTTAATAGAAGTGAGAAGAGTAATGCAGTAGTTTTGAAAGTTTTTTGCTAAATAAGCTTTATTAGGACAGTTTTAGATTTACGGGAACATTTCAGAGATGTTGCGGTGTTCTCAAATACTCCACACTCCTTCTCCCCTGTTATTAACATTTTATATTATGGTGGTACAGTTGTTGCAGTTAATAAACCAACACTGACACGTTATTAACTAAAAATCCTTTGTCACGTACTTTCTTTAGTTACTACCTAATGTACCCTTTCTGTCCCAGGATCACACATGACATTTACTCGTCATATCTCCGTAGGGTCCTCTTGGCCAGAGTGGTTTCTCAGACTCCTCTTGTTGGTGATGACTTTGGCAGTCTGGAGCAGCACTGGTCAGGCGTGTCGTGGGTTGCTCCTCCATAGGGATGTGTCTGATGGTTTTCTCGTGATGACACTGGAGTTGGGGGTTTTGGGAGACAGACCACACAGGTAAAGTGTATTCCCATCACATCAAATCAGGGTTATATACTGTGAGCTTGACTCATACTGTTGATGCTAGCTGAGGGCTCTCCAGTGTAAAGTCACTTTACATTTTCCTCTTTTCACACTGCACTCTTTGGAAGCAAATCACTATGCACTTATGCACTGCTCATGCTTAAGGGATAGGGAGTTACACTTTGCCTTCTTGAGCAAGGCTGTATATCCAATGTAAATAATTGTGTCGTCTTCTGCACTGGTAATTGGGCTTTCTTCCTATTTATTTATATCAGTATGGACTCAAGTATGTTTATTTTATACTTTGGATTACAATCCAATGCTACTTTTTTCTTTTGCCTCTATTTTCTACGTTTGGACATTGAAAACTCTTTCAGTTGGCTGTTGAGTCCTTTGACATGCCTGCATCAATGTAGTTTTGTTTGTGAGTTTTTGTTTTTGAGCACTTCCTTACTTTCTCACAGTAAAAATGCTCATCTTGTATATGGTGTACCTCAAACCTAGAAACAGCCATTCCTCCAAAAGGCTTTAATTCATTTTATTGGATGAGGTATTAGAAGATTTTTTTTTCTTCTGTTTTTGTTGTTGTCGTTTTAAGTGTATTGAGTTCACTAATTCATGGTATACAAAAATAGACGCCAAATACAGATGAGATGATTACCTTCTGACAGCAACAATGGAAAACAGCTTGTGGAAGACAACACTGAGCATTCCTCCTTCACTTTTAGTATCACCACCGTCGGTTCTCATGACGTCTTTTCACCCACAGACTTCATAAAATGAAGTGGAGAGCTGGTATTACGTATCTTTATTTCATATAAAGTTTTACTTTTTCCTGCTTTAGATTATACCTTAATGGCTAATACTGACACAAAATTATCTCTTTATGGACAGGTAGAAGATTAGAGAAATGCACATCAAAAAATGCTAATATTCTGCAAATGGACCTTTGAACTAAGATAGAACGGGCTTTTCTTCCACCTCAGCTACCTACTTCCATGTTCACCCCAGACCTTGCCATGACCTGTAGCTATATCGTGCTGAACCTTTGAACTCATATGTCTTCAATCATAACATTTCCATCACGGCAATTAGTTTATATTAGCAGAGCTACCACTTTTCATCATCATTACTCTTCTGAAGTCACCACTTCCCTTCTTAACCTCCATGGCCTCCACAGTCCACAATTGTAAATATTTATTTTGATCAATTCAATTTACTTGACCCTGTTCTTCCACTACAATTGCTTGGCAGTCCATCAATATGAATTAAACAATATTTGTCTAATATGTAACCATAAAGACCTTAGGCCTTTGAAAAATACATAAAAACATACATACATACAAAATAATGAAGATTATAGAGCTAACATTGTACTATAAAAGAACTTTAAGATATAAGAAAGAAAATAAGTGAATTTGTGTAGTAAGATGAATTTTTTGAAGAAAAGAAATCAGCATTTTGAATCCATGAGTGAAAAAATAATATATTGCTTTAAAATTTTATAACAATATTGTTTCTTTGCAAAAGGAAATATCCCATATCTAATATTCAGACCTTAGGTTTATCATATTTTATTTCCCCGGACATGTCCTCTGCTCCATTTCCTCCATAAAAACCTAATGCTTACTTGAATTAAACAGAATTAATACATGTTTAATACAAAATATAACAGAAAGTTTCTCTCAAAAATTGGCTGTTGCCAGTTGTCTGTGAGTATCTTGGCCTCTCCAGCCCAGCAGAGGCTCATCCTCGAGAGACTAGAAGCCAAACTGCTGACTTGGTCCTAATCCCCCCAGGCTGAGAGCATGCAGCCTAGGAGTGTGGAGCTGAGCCTTGACCCCTGAAGTGTGAAGAAATAAAGCCACTCAGCTAAACCCAACTTGTTCTACTGTGAAACTCTCAAGGGCTATAAAAACCATAAAAACAACAAAATGTCCCATCTAAAGAACAGCAGCTTCAAAAGGAAATGATCATTAGCCTTTACAAAAGAGAATGCACCAGCCCAAGAACCCTGGTAACTCTAAAAGTCAGTGTGCCTTCTTTCCTCCAAACAGTAGCACTAGCTCACCAGCAATGGATGCTAACCAGACTCAAATGGCTGAAGTGTGTCAGACATAGACTGCAGAATCTGGATGGCAGTGAAGCTCATCAAGATACAAAAGAAGGTTGAAACACATTCCAAGGAAAACAGTAAAATGATCTAAGAGCTGAGAGCCAACATAACCATTTTAAGAAAGCACCAAACTGGACCTTGTGAAGTAAATTTACTACAGGAATTTCAAAATGCAATTGGAGACATTAACTGCATAACAGACCAAACAAAGGAAAGAATCGTAAATCTTGAACACCACTCCTTTGAAGCAACATGAGCAGACCAAAATTTAAAAAAATTTAAAAATGGACAAAACTTCCAAAAATGAGATTATGTAAAGAGACCAAACACAACTCATTGGTATTCCAAAAAGAGAAGGAGAGAGAGCAAGAAACTTGAGAAACACATTTCAAGATACAGTCCATGGAAATTTTCCCAATCCCACTAGGACAGTTGCCATGCAAATGCAAGAAATTCAGAGAATTTCCATGAGATATTATGCAAGATGACCCTTCCCAAGACAATATCAGATTTTCCAAGGTCGGTGAGAAAGAAAAAATCTTAAAGGCGTCTAGAGAGGAGGAGTAGGTCACTTACAAAGGGAGCCCCATCAGGCTAACAGAAGACATTTCAGCAGAAACCTTACAAACTGGGAAAGACTGGGGACCTGTATTTTATATCCTTAAAAAGTAATTCCAATCAAGAATTTCACATCTCACCAAACTAACCTTCATAAGCGAAGGAGAAATGAAATTCTTTTCAGAAAAGCCAAAGCTAAGGTAATTTGTTAAAAGTCAACCTGCCTTACAAGAGCACCTAAAAGGCATGCTAAACACAGAAATGAAAGAATGCCTGCCCCAGAAAACGCACTTAAGCACATACCTCATTGACACTACAAATCAACTATACAAACCAGTCTGCATAAGAACCAGCTTACAGCAAGATGATAGGATAGAATTCTCACATATCAGTATTGACCCAGTATGTAAATGAGTTAAATGCCTAACTTTAAATGCATAAAATACATTTTACCCAAATTGAAAGTTGAGTAAGGAAGCAAGACCCAACTCTCTGCTGTCTTCCAGGCTCAAAGTAAAGAGATGGGTAAAGATCTATCAGGCAAACAGAAACAAACAGGAGTAGCTAATCTTATATCAGACAAAACACTCTTTAAACCAACAACAATAAAAAAAAAGACAAAGAAGGGCATTATATAATAAGGGGCTCAATTCAACAAGCGGACTTAACTAGTTAAAATAGTTAAGTCACCCAACATGGGAGCACTCGTAGTCATAAAACAAGTTCTTAGAGATCTACAGACAGACTTAGACAACCACTCAATAATACTGGGCACTTCAATACTCCGCTGACAGTGCTAGACAAATCATTGAGACAGAAAACTAACAAAGACATTTTGGACTTAACCTTGACACTTGACTAATTAAACCTGAGAGACATCTATAAAACACTCCACCCAACAATGACAGAATACACATTTTCTTACCTTCACATGGCACATAGTCTAGGATCAACCACATGCTAGGCCTTTAAAACAAGTCTCAACAAATTTAAAAAAAATTAAAATCATACCAACCACAAATAAAACAGCACAAATAAAATAGAAATCATATCAAAAAGACCCATCAAAGCCATACAATTACATGGAAGTTAAACTTGATGACGAATGACTTTTAGGTAAAGAATGAAATTAAGTCAGAAATTAAAAAAAATGTGAAACCAGTGAAAACAGAGACATAAAATACCAGAATCTCTGGGACACAGCTAAATCAGTTTTAAGAGGAAAGTTTATAGCACTTAATGTCTACATCAACAAGTTAAAAAGATCTTAAGTGAGCAACCTAACATCAAACCTAGAGGAACTAGAAAAACCAGAGCAAACCAACCCCAAACCTAGCAGAAAATAATAAAAATGAGAGCTGAACTGAATGTAATTGAAATGCTAAAATCCATATAAAAGATCAGTAAAACCAAAAGTTGATGATTTGAAGGATTAAATAAGATTGATAAACTGTGAGCTAGATTGATTTAAAAAAGAGCCAAATAAAGACACTTAGAAATGATAAAGGTGACATTACAACCTATCCAACAGAAATACAAAAATTTCTGAGACTATTATGAGCACCTCTGTATGCACAAACTAGGAAACCTAAGGGAAATGGATAAATTCCTGGAAATACACAACTTCTTATATTAAGCCAGGAAGAAATTAAAATCCTGCACAGACCAATAAGATCCAAAATTGAATCAGTAATAAAAAGCCTACCAACCAAAAGTCCTGGACCAAATGTATTAAAAGCCAAATTCTACCAGATGTACAAAAAAGAGCTAGTACCTATCCTACTGAAATTATTCCCAAAAATTTGAGAAAGAGGGACTCCTCTCTAACTCACTCTATGAAACCAGCATCATTCTGACATTAAAACCTGGTAGAAACACAACAGAAAAATAAATCTTCTGGTCAATATTCCTGATGAACGTAGACACACAAAATCCTCAACAAAATACCAGCAAACTGAATCCAGCAGCATATGAAAAAGCTAATTCATCACAATAAAGTAGGCTGTATGCCTGGGATCTAAGGTTGGTTTTACATACACATATCAATAAACGTGATTCACCATATAAACAGAACAAAAACAAAAGCCACATGATCATCTCAAGATACACAGAAAATGCCTCTGATAAATTCAACACACATTCATGTTAAAAACCCTCAACAAATTAGGCATTGAAAGAATGTATCTCAAAATAATGGTCATCTATGAACATCATACTGAATGAGAAAAAGCTGGAAGCACTCCCCTTGAGAATAGGAATGAGACAAGGATACGCACTCTCACCACTGTGCAACATAGTACTGGAAGTTCTAGCCAGAGCAATCAGCCAAGAAAAGGTGTCTCACTTCACTGACCATATAACTCTATACCTAGAACACCCTATGGAGCCTGCCAGAAGGCTTCTAGAACTGATAAACAACTTCAGTAATGCTTCAGGATACAAAATCAGTGTACAAAAATTAACATTTCTATACAATATCCAAGCTCAAAGCCAGATTAAGAACACAATCCCATTTAAAATTAGCACAAAAGAATAAAATACTTTTGTATTTTATTTGGATATAACTTACCAACAGTGCAAAATATTTCCATAACAAGAATTACAAAACGCTGTGGAAAGAAATCAGAGATGATGCAAAGGAAAACCATTCAATGCTCATGAGGAGTAAGACTCAATATTTAAAATTATCATACTTCCCAAAGCAATTTACAGATTCAATATTAATATCAAAGTACCAATGTCTTTTTTTTTTTTTTTTACAGAATTAGAAAGAAAAAAACTATTCTAAAATTTATATGGAGCCAAAAGAGCCCCCAAGTTAGCCAAAGCAATTCTGAGCAAAAGCTGGAGGTATCACACTACCCAACTTCAAACTATACTGCAAGACTGCATTAATCAAAACATCATGGTACTCATACAAAAACAAACATATAGACCAATAAAAAATGAGAGAGGACCCAGAAATAAAGCCATACACCTGCAATCTTTGACAAATCTGACAATAACAGACAATGGGGGAAGGACTCTATTTAATAAAGGGTGCTGGGAAAACGGGATAGACACATGCAGCCTGGACTGGCTGGACATATGAAACTGGACCCCTTCCTTACACCACATACAAAAAATAACTCAAGATGGATGAAAGGATTAAGTATAAGACCTAAAACAATAAAAATCATAGGAAAAATCCTAGGAAATATCATTCTGAACATTGGCCTTGGTAAACAATTTATGAATAAGTCTCTAAAAGCAATTGCAATAAAAATAAAAATTGATGAGCAGGACCTATTAAACTAAGAAGCTTCTGTACAACAAAAGAAACTATCAAAAGAGTGAGCAGACAACCTCCAGAATGGAAGGAAATACTTGCAGAATACACATCCAACAAAGATCTAATATCAAGAATCTGTAGGGAACTTAGACAAATCAGCAAACAAAAAACAAACAACCCCGTTAAAAATGGGCAAAGACATGAACAGACACTTATCAAAAGAAATAAACAAGCAGGCAACATACATATGAACAAATGCTCATCAGTAACTCTTAGAGAAATGCAAATCAAAACCACAGAAACCACAATGAGATACCATCTCTCATGAGTCAAAATGACTATTAATAAAAAGTAAAAAACAACAGATGCTGGTGAATTTGAAGAAAAAAAGGAACGTCTTTATACACTGCGAGTGGAATGCAAATTAGTTCAGCTACTGTGGAAAACAGTGTGGAGTTTTATCAAAGTACTTAAAGCAGAACTACCATTTGGACCAGCAATCCCACTGTTGGGATTACCCAAAAGAAAATAAATCATTCTACCAAAAGGACATATGCACGCATGTGTTCATTGCAATGCTATTCTCAATGGCAAAGACATGGAATCAGCCACGATGCTCATCAGTGGTGAACTGGCTAAAGAAAATGTGGTACATGTGCAAAGTGAGACACTATGGAGCCATAAAACAGAAAAAAAAAAATCATGTCTTTTGCAGCTACATGGATGCAGTTGAAGACCATTATCCTAAGTGAAGTAACGTAGAGACAGAAAACCAAATACCACGTGTTCTCATAAATGAGAGTGAAACCCTGAAGACACAATGACACCAAGTAGGGAACAGCAGGTGCCAGGGACTGCCTGAGTGGAGAGGATAGGAGAGGGTAAGGGATTGGAAGGCTACCTGTCAGGTACTGTGCTCACTACCTGGGTGACAGGCTTATTCCTAAATCAAGCCTCAACAACACACAGTTTCCCCATGAACAAACCTGTACATGGATCCCCTGAACCTACAAACATTTTTAAAAAGAAAAAAAAAAATAACAAAACTTGAAAGATGAAATATTTTCATTTGAATGAAAATTACTCTTTAAGTAGATTTTTAGTGATGTTTCTTTGGTGGAATCTAGAAAAAGCAAAAGATCAAAACCTCTAGAGGATAATGCCAAGAGTAATCAGGACTTGACTATAAATTCGGTCACTGGAGTCAGCTATTCAAATCCGGAAGCTCAGCCTAAAGGTGGCAGAAAGTCTGAGGCTAAATCGGAGGCTGGAGTTTGCCTTAGGTTTTAACCACAGGAAGCAACTGTTTAAACTCATCATTAGTGCTCAGAGTAAACAAAGCAAGTAGAAAGACAGAAACCAGAGTATCTGCTTGATATCATCAGTAAGAGGCACAATTATAAGTAACTCTCTCTCTGCTATCACAGGGAATTTGATCACAATGCCTGGATTTGTAGCACTCCCCTAAGGCCAGTAGACTTGGAGAAAAAGAACAATCTAAAAAGAAACGTTGTCATTTCTTTTTCCCCAGGGGTTAGCCAAAATTACCATTTAAAAAGAACACCTAAAATACAGAAATGTGAAAAAATGATGCATGATTTTGATAATCTTCGCATTTCAATTAGTTGTACAATTTTCAGAATCAGGTGTAACTCTATTTACATTTAGTTTTTCTTTAAGAAAGTAAAATTACATTCCAAACTACTTAAGCATTAACAAAATTATTTTTTTATCTACAGACAAGGGGCAAATATTTATTGTAAGCAAAACTACCAAATTCAAAATAAAAGTATGATATGCTATATATTAGTTCACTATCTTTCTACACAATTAAAGTATTTAAACTTTTTATTGTAAACGTGTCATTACAACTGATGAATATGGAAAATGTCCTCACAATTGAAAGAGAATGTATTTCATAAAATATGAGTTCCATTACAACATAAGTATTTTCGAGTAAAATTTAAACATATAAATCCCTTACATGTTTTTGCCGGGTGCTTTGATTTAGGTTCAATATTTGGTCATTATTTTAGTAAGAGGCAGTGTATTATATTGTTTATCTTTTAAAAAATGTTTTAACTGAGAAATTGTAGAGTCTTCTAGAAAGTAAGACAGGAATTGCATTACTAAAAATAGATTACTTGGGAAAAAAATGTATGAAAAACAAATGAATCGTATATGGACCAGGGCAATAATGGAAGCTATAACCTTAAACAGGAACTGAAGAGGGTAAACCTGTTTTCTTAGGTAAGATTTCCGTTTATTTTAAGGTCTCTAGTCTGATCAAGAGGACCTTAATGTTCCCCTCGGCTTAAACAAAGTTGCAGTCCTTTCTGCCCCTTTGAGATGTAAGGCATCTTTAATGTTAATTAACAACTTATTTTTAAAATAACCTATTTTTAAAATTTTTGAGGGCATTTAGTAGGTATATATATTTATGAGGAGCAAGAGGTATTTTGATACAGGCATGCAATGCATAATAAAGACTTGGGGAATGGGGTATCTATTCCCTCAAGCACTTAACTTTTGTGTTACAAACAATTCAATTATAGTCTTAGTTATTTATACATGTACAATTAAATTATTGACTATAGTCAGTCATCCTGTTATGCTATCAAAAATGGAGTCTTACTCATTCTTTTTCATACTCGTTAACCATTTTCACCGCCCCCCTGCCCCACACCCTTCCCAGCCTCTGGTAACCGTCCTTTGCTCTCTCTGTCCATGAGTTCAATTGTCTTGATTTTCAGATTCCACAAGTAAGTGAGAACATGTGGCGAATCATAAAGAAAACGAGATACATATAAACAGTGGAGTCCTATACAGCCATAAAAAATGAGACCCTGTCATTTGCAACAACATGGATGGAACTAGAGGTCACTTTGTTAAGTGAAATAACCAGGCTCAGAGCGATGTAATGCTTTTTAAAAGCTGCCTGCCAGTTGTATGGTCTGGCACTGTCCTTCCTAGGGACACTGATGCTATCTCTTTGAAATGGGTCTTTCCGGGAGATGATGCTCCTGTTTCCTACGATCTGTCGTAGGGAGTGAGTTATTTCTCTTCCTTAGCTTTGCAAACTGTAAAACTATGCCTTTCCTCCTCCACAGGGGAGGTGGTGGGGAAGACAGCTGGAAAGACCCTCAATGTGGGGAGCAGGAATAAAATCCTGGAGGCCAAAAAAATTTTTTTATCCCTCTTATGTATAAAGCATGCATGTGCATGCATACACACACGAATACATGAAACAGTTATGCAGGGTACCTGGAGCATAAAATTTCATGAGGGGCGGCAGGAGGAAAAAAGTTTGAAAAGGCTCCTTTCAGAGTGATAATGGAAAAAGAAAATAGAGAAACACTGACCTTGCTAATCATGGAAGATCCACCAAATACAAAATGGTAGCACTTCCTGTTTAAGTCTGTTTGGTGTATTTGAAACTGTCTCTCACCTATTATTTACTCTGTTGAAAGTGTCTGATGAAGTCTCTGATATTATGATCCACTGTGACCTGGCTGCTCTCAAGAGAAAATTCAATTTTCTCCCTTCCATAGGAGAAGTAAATATTTAAAATTGAAAATCTTTTCAAAGACTGCTACTGAGATGTTTGTTGATATCATGTTTTAGATACTTGGCTTAAATTACATAGACTTGTCCCTTCTAATAGTTTCAGAAATAATCCTCTACATTTAATTAAATTAATTTTATAACTGAGATGAGCCATGAATTTATAGAGACCCTGATACCAATGGGGGAGAACTATCCTATATTATAAAATTAAATTACAAAATAATTTCCTTTCATTTTTAAATTTAACTGAAAAACTAAATTGCTTAGTAAGTAAAAATTGATTACACAACAGTGTAACGAAAGTCCTTTTTTCTTACAAATCTTATCAGTCATCCCATAATTTCTTTTATGTCACTGTCCTTTTCTGCTTGAGGCCAGTAGAGGGGGTAGCAAACTGGTGAAAAGAGAAAAGAATGTTTATTGAGCAGCTATTTTGTGCTACACTTCACAGGGCTATATCATCTACTTCCCACAGTAAATTTAAGATCCTGTTCTTTCTATTGTAAGAATTAAAAAGCAGACAAATGAAAAAGAGTTCTCTGAAGAAAGCAGTAATCTTATCAGCAAGGGAACTTTAATAAAATTCTTCTTGTCCAAAGTCACATCTAATCCCTTGGATCTGAGACTCAGTCCCCAGGCTCTGCTGGACCCCCGTGAGTGCAGGGTGCCGACAGATGAGCATGGGGGTCTCAAGGTCCAGTGAAAACCCCAGGGCCGAGGCGTCCACCCGAAGGAGTCCACTGCTTGTCTTCTGGTTAAAATCCCCTCTCATGGAAAAGACAAGTCTTTTATTAAATCCCCTAATATCCTTTGGAAAATACAGATACCATGGACTCTTTCTTCACTGTACTCATGTAAATTGAATTACTCTCTGTCATAATTCTATTTTCATAAAGTACTTGGAATTATAATTCCGTTCTCATTGTTTATATCAATTAAGTTATCTCAGACTTTCTTTTCACAGGTTCATTACGTATCGTACCTCTAATCCTTGTCTTGCTTTTTCTTATTCTTCAGATTGGAAACTTTTATTTTTATTTATTTATTTATTTTTTGAGACGGAGTCTCGCTCTGTCGCCCAGGCTGGAGTGAGTGGCGCCATCTCGGCTCACTGCAAGATCCGCCTCCCGGGTTCCCGCCATTCTCCTGCCTCAGCTTCCCTAACAGCTGGGACCACAGGCGCCGCCATCACGCCTGGCTAATTTTTTATATTCTTTTGGTAGAGACGGGATTTTACCATGTTGGCCAGGATGGTCTCGATCTCCTGACCTCGTGATCCGCCTGCCTCGACGCCCCGCAAAGTGCTGGGATGACAGGCGTGAGCCACCGAGCGCGGCCGCTGATAGAAAACGTCAGGAAAAACAAAACAAAAGGGGACAGCAAAGCGGAGAGTTGGGAGCACAGAATAGGGCAACTGTGTTTCACAGAGGAACAAATTCTACCACTTTTTAACTTTGTATCACCATGGTCATTACCTGACCTTGCAGGCCTCAGTTTTCTAATCTGTAAAATGGAAATGGAATTGGAATAATGTTGACCTTATTAGGTTGTGATGAAGAGAAAATGAATTAGTATTTGAAATTACTTAGAAGCAGTGCCTGAGACACAATTAATCCATGATGAGGGTACATTAAATCAATTAAAAATCGTAGATGACTGCAGATACCAGCCGTATCATTATCTAATATTTTTAAAATAAGTTTATCTTGTATTATTTCTGAGTAAGTAGTCATCTTTTATGCCTTTTCCTTCCTGCTTTTTGAGTAACTTAGGTACTCCACTGAAAACCAGTTGTCTAATTTAAGCCTCACATCTTAGTAAGTCTAATTTTGCCCATTCTACAAATGATAAAGCTTGAGCTCAGAGATTCAGTGACTATTTCAGCATCCACACAGTTGATAGCGTGAGAACTGACAAAACATCTGTTGGGCACCAAAAATCCAGTTTTTCTTTTCAATATAGCGTTAATTTTAAGAAATACTTTATTTTAAAATGTGGTCAACAAATATTAGTCAAATATCTACTGTCAGTGAAGTATTCCTCAAGTCCCATGAAAAGATGAAAAAGAAATTCACCTGCTATCAGAAGCCTAATTTTACTTTCAGGAGACCTGTCAGTGCTTAACCAATATTAAAGATAGATAAAGGAGACCACAAGTTCCATGATTGATTCTGCCAGGAACTGTGCGATTAAGAACCCAGGAGGGGCTGAACGCTGTGTCTCATGCCTGTCATCCCAGCACTTTGGGAGGCCGAGGAGGGCGGATCCCGAGGTCAGGAGATCGAGACCATCCTGGCTAATACAGTGAAACGCCATCTCCACTAAAATATGCAAAAAAAATTAGCCAGGCGTGGTGGCGCGTGCCTGTAGTCCCAGCTATTCGGGAGGCTGAGGCAGGAGAAATGCGTGAATCTGGGAGGCGGAGCTTGTAGTGAGCCGAGATTGTACCACTGCACCCCAGTCTGGGGGACAGAGTTGAGACTCTGTCTCAAAAAAAAAAAAAAACAAAAAAAAAACAAAAAAAAACAACGCAGGAGGAGCCAGAAGTACGTGCAAGAAAAAAGTCATGACAAGGGGCTTTTCTAGGACTTAAAACAGTTAATTAATTCCACAAATACTGTTTTTATAGATGGAGTTTGCAGTAACTTACTATTAGTATAGAGAGGCATGTGTTAATCATGCAACAGGTAAGAGGAGGATTTGCACTTCCCATGGAGTTGGACCCATTTGGACCCCACTATTAAGTAAAAGCAAATTCAGGGATGTAGAAGTGCGTTCGTCAGGAAATCAACATTAGATGAGAAAGGTTGCCTGCTAAAATGGTGATAAATGTCATGCATTTACTAGGTGACAGTCGCTCTGATGTGTACTTCATCCTCTCAGATTATCTTCCCACCCAAACCTGCAGAGAGGAAACCACATATACAGAAATGTTAACTAACTTGTCCCAGATCCCATGCGGTCAGAGACTAGAGGAACTGTTTCCATAGATCATAGGTAAGTGATCTAGAACTCCAAAACTGGGACTGATGGCAGTGGCATTTGGCTATTTCATCATCCTAACCACATGGAAGGTCTTCAACTGGGAAGTATTATTTCTCTGAATGTGGATGATTTCAACTGTAATTAAAAGGTAGGGGCTGTTTTGAATGTAGTGCTCTTGTCTTTGGACTTGCAGTGCGCCTTGCTTCCGATAATGGGAGAAGTGGTGGGTTCCTGCAACTAGCCTGTACTCATTGTGCATTCTTTACTTTCTCGTTGATGTGGACCCTCGGAATGAATGTAGAAGTGGGCCAGGCCACACCATTCCAGTCTATAGACAAACACACTAACACCCAGAGGGCTGAGGTTTCGTACCCAGAATCAGCCATACACATTTGCAAGGGGAGGGTGACTCAAACACAGGTTCCTTGACTCTTGGGTTAATTCAGTCTTTTATAACACCATGCAATCTCCAGGGCATACAGGGCTCTTCTGCACAAGAGGATTAGAAATCTGTTCAATTCAGAGGAGGGAGACATCTCTGTACTTGCAAGGTTGGGGAAGTCTATAGGAGTCAAAGAGGAGGGATTTGGTCTTGTCTTTAAGGAATGACTTAGCTTTAAATTGCTAGAGAAAATGGGAAGAAAAACAAAGTTTCTCTAGTTAATATGTTGATGTCACGTTAAACCCTGTTGATAATTTCTGTAGAGAATTATAGTGTTTAGATATGTTGCACCTGTTTAGCTCCTGCAAAATAATGCATTGCAGCCATATATACACAGAATATATATATTGAATTAAATATTCTTGAAGAGTGAAGTAATATCAGAAGGAGGGACACCCCTCTCTACAGATAATGCACCTCAGGCTCAGGGACTTTCGTTAAATTGCTGATGACCAAGTAGCTTATTAGTAACTGAACTGGGTTACAACTCTGCTTTCTCAATTTCTACCTTAGTATTCCTGCATTTATCAGTATACCATGTGTAACTTGAATACTTCATTAGTATCATGTATATGAATTTTGCTACATATATAGGCATATATATACACATATACACATATATATGCCTATATAGATATATATATACCTATGTCTATATAGACATATATATGCCTATATATACACATATATGTGTATATATGTACACATATTTTGAGGTTTATGGTGATTATTGGTAAAACTATGTTTAGAAGTTATTTGAGCATTGAAATCAAGGCACTCTTACTTGATTTACAACTTGTTTACCCTCGCCTTGGCTAACAAAGCTTTATTGCAATCTAATTGCCTTTTGAAATCATATACACTTATCTTGAGAGAGATTTTCATGATTAAGCTACAAATACCTGGTTTCTACTCAGTAGAAAGAGTATGCAAAATACCAAGTTAGCAGTAAAAGGAATTCATAAATTATTGCATGATATAGTTATACCCTATTAAACTATTACTTTCAGCAAACATTTTTTTAAAGGGCCGGATGGTAAATATTTTAGGTTTTGTGAGCCGTATTGCCACCTCTGCATCTACGCAGCTCTGCTGATATTGCAAAAGGAGCTGTACCCCTTGTGGAAATGAGCCAGTGCAGCTCCCCTCAGACCAACTCTGTGGAAACTGAAATTTGAATTTCATGTATTTTTCACGTGTCATGAAATAGTCCTCTTCTTTTTCTTTTCAACCATTAAAAAGTGTAAAATCATTCTAAGCTCATGGGCCTTACAAAACTAGGCAGCTGTCAGATGGCACCAGCTGGATCTGGCCCATGGCCGCTCTCCACACCCACTGGTAAAGCAAAAGTTCAACAAGCTCCACAGTGACATTCATTTGGTACATAAAATTACATTATAATCCCCCAGAAGACATTCATCCCTGAATAAAGTCAACGTCATCATAATTTTGTATGGATGCAAATTTTGAGAACAAATTAAATTGGCTGATCATAGCATATGTATATATGCATATATACATACACATGTAAGTATAAATGTAAATCAGCAGGAGTTATTGTAGTTAGGACAGATGTCCCATGGGAGAGGGAGGGAGCTGTTTATTATACATCTGAAACTGAAGTCTCATTCAGGCATTACACCACTAGCAATGGGCTTTTAATTAAGTATATTCTCTATTTTTTATAAATATTACAATTATATCACTATGATTTTGCATTGCAATATGATAAGTTATATTCACCACACTTTTTAATTTTGTGACACTATTTTGGTATTTCTCTTCCTCTGTCTCCCCATCCTTCTTATTCTTTTTATTTTTCTTTTACTATATACTTTTAAAATTTTGGCTTGAGTATCTCTTGATCTCAAATTAATTCTGATTATTTGTAAAGTTTTTGAAGTCCTACCATGAAGAAAACTTTAAAGTTACTGGTAGCCTGTAGATCTTCTGTTTATTTAAGCATGCTATTTATTTTTATCCTAAGGGACTAATACTAAGCAGACCATGGAGATTAACAGATTTTTTTTTTCCAACTGTGCATTTCCAACTTACTTAGATGTGGTAGTGCAGAGGAACTGTACTACCATTAAATCTGTTCAGATTTAAAGGGCTAAACATGTAATGCCATGTTGATGAGGGTTGACGGTAGGAGAGAAATATCTTGGGGTTGGTAAAATATAAACTCCTAGTTTTTCAGGCCTTAGAATAAATATTTGATATTTAAATTATTTGGTGAAATGCAGTGGAGCCAGTTCTGTGATCCTGTTGTGAATGGCTTAGGCAACAAACATGATATCGGGAGGGAATCTGAGAAAGAACAATGGCCAGATTAGATCTATAAGGTTACTTTTTAGTCCCTGAACCTCTAATTCTAATACGTAAGAGGCCCTTTCAACTGAAAACCAGTAACTACTTAAAAACACACTACATGTGTGAGAATTTGTGTACCATATTTTATTTGAGATCATACACCAAAGGGAAGTGGAGTTTTGATGACCAATTCAGAGTTGTAACAGGTAACACAGTATTATTCTTCCTTCGGTAAAGATACGTTTTAATCACTGCATACAATGTCAGAATTGTATAGCAATTGAAATTCATATATCTTCATATATATTCATATACCTGCAAAGTCTTTCAATTGCTATTCTTATATTTTACATATTGAAATTTAAAAATTAATGTTCAGATGTAAAGGGTTAAATTAATTATGGTTTCAGCGTCTAGATTTTAGAAGAAAGAGCAGACATAACTGAACAACTAGGAATGGGCCCCAGTGTCAAGTGGGTCAGGGGCTGGGCCTGCAAGACTCCTTTGAGAGGAGAGCTCGGTTCCAATAATTCAAGGCCAGAGAAGGTGCCCTCAGTATACCTCTCCATTGGTGAGTACGGTGAGAAGGACAGAACACACAAGAAAGAAGCCCTCACTAAGAGGTGTGTGCGAACTACACTCAGAGGACACCAGAATAAAGCAGACACAGTGAAAACAGCCAATATGCTTACAGGATTGATGTAAAAATGGAGTGAAACACACATTAAAATGAAACGTATTTAAAGTGCTCTAAGACTTAACAACATTTGATCCGGCAGTCCCACTCCTGGCTGTCTACTCAGAGGAAAAGAAGTAATTACACAAAAGATGGTTGTACATGCATGTTTATAGCAGCACAATTCACAACTGCGAAATCGTGGAACCAACCCAAATGCCCATAAATCAACAAGTGGATAAAGAAACTGGTGTGTGTGTGTCTGTGTGTATATAAAATGTATATGCTGAATACTACTCAGCCATCATAAGGAATGAATAAACTAACAGCATTTGCAGTGACCTGGATGAGATTGGAGACTATTGTTCTAAGTAAAGTAACTCAGGAATGGAAAACCAAACATTTTATGTTCCCACTGGTATGTGGGAGCTAAGCCATAAGGATGCAAAGGCCTAAGAATGATACAATGGACTTTGGGAACTTGGGGGAAGACTGGGAGGTGTGTGAGGGATAAAAGACAACATATATGGTGCAGTGTAGACTGCTCAGGTGATGAGTGCACCAGAGTCTCACAAACACCAATAACTTATACAACCAAATGCCACCTGTACCCCAACATCATGAAAAAATAATGAACAAAAAAGAACATCCATAAAAAAATGAGGTTTTACAAACAAAACAACAAAAACAAAACAAAAACACAGGTGATTTGAATCATTAGACTCACCTGTGGTGTTTAAATGGCAAGGCCTGGTTCCCATCCTCCGAGGCTCCTCTGCTGTCGGCCTGGAATCCAGAAATCTTCACTTCCAACCGGTAGCTAGGTTAGTAGCACACATTACCCATGAACCTGAACACTGGAGAAACAGAGCTTTCATGGGGGGGGAGAATGAATAAAGGTGCATTGCTGGACTCTTAACTTGGAATGGGATTGGTAGGAAGCTCTGTAACTTTGGAGGTTTTAGAGCATGCTTGCTTTTCGTGGATGATTTGTAAAAGCAATACTTAACTCACTTATTTTTCTGTCTGAACACTCTGGTCTCTCACCAGGTTTTGTTGCAGTTATTTCTCCACCTATTCCTGTTGAGAACTTCCTTTACTAACCTACTGAATGTTCCCTTTCTTTCACTGTAGTTCTAATTAACATGAGTTTGAGCTATTTATCCTTTCCTACATGCAAACACATAAAGAAGACACACTGAATTCACTACTACTGTTAAAAACACTATTAACGTGTCATTTTTGTAGAGTTGTGTGTGTGTATGTCATATATCATGTATGATATGTATAGTTGACTTCTGTGCTTCAGGATATGCTACTTTGGGTTTTATTCATGATCCATTATGTTTCCTAGGAAAGGTCTGATTTTTATATGAAGAGATCATATGCAGTGGATGCATTTGACCAATTTCAATTAAAGAATGTATTAGTCTTTTCTCACACTGCTAATAAAGACGTACCTGAGGATGGGCAATTTATAAAGGAAAGAGGTTTAATGGACTCACAGTTCCACATGGCTGGGGAGGCCTCACAATCGTGGTGGAAGGCAAGGAGGAGCAAAGTCACGTCTTACATATATATGATATAGATATGAATGAAGTAGTTTGTTCCTGGGTCCACAAAAATCTAAACTTGCATTTTGATGGAATTCAGTGGTTTCCTTCAACTTAAAAATACTCAAATATGTAACACACACGCACACACACCTCATTTTCCTCATTTACCTGCCTTCTAGTTAGAGCTCAGAAACCAGGTAATAAGTCTGATAAACTTTTTGCTTTCATTTTTCTGTGAAGGGAGGAATCTATGACAGGAATTCAAACACCTGCCTCACTTACATCATAAAATAAATACAAGTGTTTCAAAAATATGCACAGTGATAATATACAAGTGTTTCAAAAATTTTAAATTCTACATGTTCATCAGTTTATTTTTGAGTAGACACATTCTCATATGTTCAAGGAGAAAGTGGTAAGGTTGAGTCATGGTGAAGCCTGGCATCTATGTTTAGTGTTAATGCAGCCACCAGCTTTTCTACAACATCAAGTGATTAAACATTCATGACTCTGATTTCCTCTCTGACATTCTAACCCATGTATTATAATTTTAGCTAGCGCAGATGTTTGGTGTTCTCTCCTAGCGTGCTGTTTCAGTTGTTCTATTGGGGAACAATATATTTTAACAGTTATGAAATGAGCAGGTTTGTGAATATCAGAATGGATTTCCAACCTCAGAAGAGATCATACAGTTGAAATGTTTCATCACCTTCATAATACTCAATAACTTGGTTGCTTTGTCATAAGGTAACACCGTGATCTACAATGCTGTTGCTAACATAGAAAAGTCAGAAGGCTCAGGATGGTAATCTCTGAAGACGTGCTTGTGGACATGCTGTTTGGGAATGTGGTATAATTTTTACATTTAAATTTTAATACTTTCTGGTGAGTTCATAGGCAAGTTAACAACAATATGGAAGCAATATTCCCATGCAGATTTCTGAAATGATATATAGCTGCATAGATGCTGGCATGGAGAGGAAAAAGCCTGAGGAATGTGCTGAGCAACCACGCAGGTGTTAGGAAAAAGTGTAACAATGTATCATCATAGAGGGCTGATAAAGTTCCCTAATATACCTCAAATGAACATTGTGTAAAAACAGCTTGCTGAACATGCTCTTTTCCCTGGCACTATTGCTGTAAACCAGATGAGCCATAATTAAGTGTGGGTCACTGAGGAGAGAAACATTGGTTTTAATGATTGAGCCATTTATAAGCCAGCAAATAAGTGAATCAAATGTGTGAAGGGCAAAAAAGAAATCTCCATGAACCCCAACAAGAACTGTGGTTCACAAAGAAGATAATTCTTACGCCTGATTTGGAATTCTGAGAGAAATGAGTGAAGTCAGATTGAGAAGGTTTAGCCAGTCACGTTGGACGTGACTTTGCTTTCTAGTTGACTTATTCATGTGCTTCAGGATACGCTACTGTGGGTTTTAGTCATGATCTATTGTATTTCCTAGGAAAGGTCTGATTTTTATATCAAGAGATCATATGCAGTGGATGCATTTGACCAATTTCAATTAAAGAATGCGTTAGTCTTTTCTCACACTGCTAATGAAGATATACCTGAGAATGGGTGATTGATACAGGAAAGAGGTTTGTTTAACGGACTCCACATGGCTGGGGAGACCTCACAATCATGGTGGAAGGCAAGGAAGAGCAAAGTCACGTCTTACGTGGTGGCAGGCAAGAGAGCTTGTGCAGGGGAACTCCCCTTGATAAAACCATCAGATCTCCAGAGACTGACTACCACGAGAACAGTATGGGGGAAGCTGTCCTCATGATTCAGTTGTCTACCCCTGGCCCCACCCTTGACACGTGGGGACTATTACAGTTCAGGTTGAGATTTGGGTGGGGACACAGAGCCAAACCGTATCAGATAATACAAACTGAATGTTACATTACCCCAGGTAAAAAATAAGTGAAGTTGAAAATACCTGATTTTACTGTTGCTACGATCTAGTATAAGATGACTTGGGAAATAATATCCACAGGAAATAATTAGTCTCTTGAATGTTGCATTCAAAGGCTTGGTAGAATTTATCATAATTAGCCCTACAAGCTCATATTTAATTATAAATATTTTGCGTAATTCTTTCTAGCATCATCTTCTGAGGTGATTATGGCTGACAATACAAAACAAAGAAAGACAACAGGTACAATCTTGTTTGAGTTCATTTGAACCATCTTGAAATTGACGGCAACAGCCACGTCCACATTTCAACAGTAGATTTGTCTGCCATGGTTCCCATCGAATGACTCTTAAATCTCAGAATGGAGAGTTCTTATTTGTATTCTTGAAAGTAAAACTTAAAATGCATAAGTTTTTATAAATGGCTTTCGTAGGGGAAAATAGAATGTTGTTAAACTCCTCGGTGTCACTCTGGGCAAATGACTTTTCTCAAGCTTAGTTACTTACATGCAAAGTGAAGGGATGACATGGATGACGTCTGCAATCTTTTGCAACTGGAAAATTTCGTATTTCTTAAAACTTGAGTCGCTGAAAATACGTTCTGGAGAATACTCCCACTTTCTATTCTTTAAAGATTTTTTGAGTTGAAAAAGCAATATTTACACTGGTGTTTCTCATTCCCTGTGGATCTACAGACATTGATTGCTGTTCGAGAACATTCTAAATGTTGAATTTTATTTATTTATTTTTTGAGACGGAGTCTCGCTCTGTCACCCAGGCTGGAGTGCAGTGGTGCAATCTCAGCTCACTGCAAGCTCTGCCTCCCAGGTTCTCGCCATTCTCCTGCCTCAGTCTCCCAAGTAGCTGGGACTACAGGCGCCCACCACCACGCCTGGCTAATTTTTGTGTGTGTTTTTTAGTAGAGACAGGGTTTCACCGTGTTAGCCAGGATGGTCTCGATCTCCTGACCTCGTGATCCTCCCGTCTCAGCCTCCCAAAGTGCTGGGATTACAGGCGTGAGCCACCAGAATTTTAATTTTTATGGTGGCATAAAATAATTTTATTTTCTAAATCACCTGGAAGCACCCTCATGAGCAGGTGAGTTCATTTGCGTTGAGATCCTTATGTTGGTGCTTACAATTGCATCAGCTCTAAGTGGGGTTAGTTTATTTGTCCCAGGCAATAAGAACCTAAGAGGACTTAATATAAAAATGATATTCTAAGTTGGGGCCACAGGCCAGCCACCTCGTTCTTCTCTAATTTACAAAGTATTCCAGCAATAGAAGCAGAGTGGCTACAACCGAGTAATTGTAGACCACACTGGGACACGTTGAACTGAAATGATCAGCATCACATCAGTCAATTCCATACCCATGTTTCAAGCCACTCACTCTTTTTCTGGGAAAAAAAAAAAAAATCACATAAAGGCAATGTTGCCTTGAATGTCAGTGTTTCTACATTCTGGTTTCTATAGTGTGTAATCCACATACAAGTCCTGCCGTATGTAATGACCAGGGTCCTGGACATCTCTTTGGCCTGGGGTATTGCTCTACTCCTATTGAGATGCTAGATTCCAAGTGCACAAAGTAAGTGGCAATTACAGATTTTCTCAGGTGGGTCTTGCTCAGCCTAGAAGGCTTTTTTCTTTTCCATGTCTGGCTAATTCCTCCTAAAGATTCAAGTCTGCCCTCAGAAGACACCTTGCCTGGGAAACCTTTCGTATAAACCTCCCTCACCTCCTTTCTCCCAAAAGAAGATGAAATCTCTTTCAGGATTTTCCCTCAAAACACGCATTTGAAGCCAAACCGACTAACCACTTTCTACCTCCATAATCCAACAATTTAAGTTCTCTGAATTTCCTTCCTAATCTGTAATTCTGGCACAGTAATATCTATGGAGCTGTTTTTTAGACATTATTTTTCAGTAACTCTTCTTAGCTTATTTGGTGTAATAACCAGCACAGGGTATGAGAGGAGAAGAGAGAACAAGATGAATGAGGAGATGCCTGTAATTTTCATTTAGTGTTTTTATATAGCTGGAGAAAACATTTGGCATTGAAAAATCTCTTCTTAGGAAAGATACATTCTAGTGTTTACTTCTTGGGAAGACAGGATAGAGATGAAGCATTAGGTGTGAGGTGAAACTAGGTACATTTTATTAACTCCTAGAAGTCATTTGTTGTTCCTAACTTTTTTTTTAGAGATGGGACCTCGCTATGTTGCCCAGACTGGTCTCAAACCCCTGGGCTCAGGCGATCCTTGGCTTCAGACTCCTGAAGTTCTGGAATTACAGGTATGAGCCAGGCACATTTGTTCTTTGGTAGAGGTAGCCAAAACATAACTTTAATTTCTATTAACCAGAGAGGCAAAATTAAATTATTAAAGGAAGAAGC
Organism: Colobus angolensis palliatus; assembly: GCF_000951035.1. Taxonomy (NCBI): domain Eukaryota; kingdom Metazoa; phylum Chordata; class Mammalia; order Primates; family Cercopithecidae; genus Colobus; species Colobus angolensis. The sequence goes on along the minus strand of NW_012114766.1, from coordinate 4,280,857 downwards.
TCAAAATGATGACTTGGAGAACGCAAGTGTGTTTCAAGGAAGGCAGTTGTGGAAGCACTGCCCACCTTAGAATGTACATCCTCTGCCCTCCACTCACCAGAACTAAAGCTACAGGCAGATAGTGTCTCCACAGCTAAGGAAAGCAAAGTCATCCTGCTAAAGTAACTGGATGCTGGGAATTTGGGAATTTAAAAATAACCTACTAAAATGCAATGAGATGCCACTGGATTTGGAGAAGAGCAAATGTGAGTTTGGGTCAGGAGGAGAAGTAGATAACCTTGACATCAGTGATGAAAAATTCCCCTTTGTTCTAGTAAATTTCATTAGGCAACTCTCAATTCCCTAGCCCATCACCTAGGCCTATTGTGTTTTGCTTTTTCTCATTGTGAGCGTGGAAGCGTCAATTGAATAAATGTGGAATGAGGACATGAGCCTCCCCTCCTACCTCCTTCTGGCTGTGAGCTCATTGCTGCAGTGATCTTACATGTATGTGTGGTTTGCAGCAGGCAAAGAGTACCATGTGGTTTGCTGAATGGAGGTTAGTTGATGAGATATAGTAAATCAGAGCATATTCTAAGCTTTGTATTTCATTGATGACACTATTTTGATTTTTCTCCATTTCTTGATTCACAGTTTGTGTGCCCCTTAGGTGCATCAGCCCTTTAGACCTCAGGTAGACAGCACCGTCCCCTGCAGTTGGGTCCCCTGGAGTGAGGCTTCCAGTTGTTGAGACTTAGGCTTTGGGCAGGTGCCTGGACAACTGACAGAGCCTTGCAGTTGTACAGCAAAAAGAGGAGAAGGTTTGCGACAATAAGTAGTATCAGGATTTGATGATTTGGACTGAAGTTTGGAATGCATCTGACTTAGCAGCAAGTGGTGGCTCATACGTCATGTTTCAGCGTTGAGAGATTCTTATTTGAAATAAGCTAAAATTAAGCCTCTTTATTCAAGGAAAAGACAACATTCCAGGGTTCAGGGACCCAAAGCTATTACTTTGGATCCCTTAAGTCTACAGTATACATTTGTTTTGTTAAAGTTTGGCATTATAAAGGTCATAGCACAACCTTTTCGCTAATATATTTTGGCTTCCTGTCTTTTCTTAAAGGTGACATTACATAGTTAAAAAGTAACCTAAGTTAAAAAAAAATCATAAGGTCATACCGTATTTTAATTTTAAGGACTTTAGACAAATGAATAACTTAATGTAGGAAAGATTAAATTGGGTATTTGAAAAATGTAAAATAAATGATCTTGTAACTAATGATTGTATTTACAGGCATGACAGAAATTGACCACATTTCAAAATTTACCATTTAGTCAAATATTATGAAGGTGTGCAATTGTGAAAAATCAGGGAGACATAACAGGTTTCTGAGACTATTTGGTTGCTAAATGTCAAAGTCTTCCATGTTATTTAATATAGAAAAGCATGGTATAGAGTAGAAAGGCTGTTGAAAGGGGAAAAAAGGTAGATTCTAGATAGACCTCTCCATTTTCTACCTATATAGCCTAAGACAAATCACTAGTTCCAAATATGACTTTTCTGTCGTTAAAGTAGAGGTGATAATACTTCCTCTGCCTACCACAGAAGGATATTTTAAGAAAAACGTAAAATACAAGAGCACCTACATCTTATACTCAATTCTATGGAGGTCTTAAAGTGTAGAAAAATAGTTTTCCACTGCTGCAAAAATTGTTTTTGAAAACCACTGATCTGTACCAAATATCCCAAAGACAATGAGTAAACAAGCCCTTCTTACAGTCATTCTGATTAAAATCTTCGATTAGTTCTCTGATGAAATTACACCAAAAGCACACGTGCAAGCTCTTTATTCAGATTCAAACTGAATTTTACTTATCTTCAAACCTCAGCTCATTTTGTAATTTGTGCAAAATACGAGCATTTCATGAGTCATGTTAATAATTTCTAACTAAATTAGCAAGAATGTATGATTTTGACTTGTGTGGACAGTTGGATTTTAATTTTTCAATTTGTCCTGGTTTTGCATGTGGTACAATCCCAGACTATTCTGAGGGCACTGTCTGGTTAAGGAACAATAGCTGTGATATCACAGGGAGAAACGCTTATGACTCAATTAGAGCAACAGACATGTAGATGAACTAATAGCACATTCATTCATTAATTTTGTTTTTTATTGAACTGGGTTCTGGAAGAATAAATGGGTTAAGGGATTGAAAGAAAGATTGGTAGTTCATTTTCTACAATTTTAACTTATGGTCTTCCTAAAAACAAAGATCAAATTCTCCTGGTATAAAATTCTCTTAAGTGGATGTGTACGCAAAAGAGTGTCTCTCTCTCTCCCTCTCTCCTCCCTTCCTCCTTCTCTCTCTCTCCCTCTCTCCTCCCTTCCTCCTCTCTCTCTCCCTCTCTCCTCCCTTCCTCCTCTCTCTCTCCCTCTCTCCTCCCTTCCTCCT
>NW_012114766.1:4267714-4276430 GCF_000951035.1 Colobus angolensis palliatus | reverse complement strand
AGATGCGCACACACACACGCTTTTATTTATTGTGATGCAACTTTCAAAATCTTTGCAGATAACGATTTATTTAGTCACCTTTTTGTGGAAAGAAATACGAAGATACTTCATCCAGCAAATGATCAAAAAGGCCTAATATTCCGATTTTTTAAAATATAGAGTCACTTACAGTTCTGTGACCTGAAATGTTCTTTAAACACTTCTAGAGTAGTACACTTGGGTGGATTCCATGACTTTGCTATTGTCGCCTCACACTCTTATGAAGGCATCCACAGAACATGGCTTTGTTCCTGGTCATGTCTACCTTCCCCTTAGACACGAAGATATATTGAAGAGCACTTAGTATGCATCGTTATTTTCTTATATACATTTTCCCAGCACAATGCCATATCCAGAGATCATATTCACTAAATATGTTTTAAAAACAAAAAGATCCTCTCTCTTTAATACTTTTAACAAGTAGTTAGCCAAGCATTCACTTTTCTTGGGCCACTGGTTTGTTTTTGCCTGGTATATTTTGGAGTATGTTGTAGTCTGATTTTTCCTCTTTATGTCAGCATATAGTAAAATAAGTGACTCATGTTTGCCATTGTAGTGCTTCCCATGTATAAATTCTTTTGTGCCTCCATTTTATTTTTGTGCTTCTATTTTATCCTTGTTTATTTTACTTTTTGTTTTTTTTCTTGTGTATTAACATTGGAAATTACCTCTGATCTGTTTTTCTTGCTTGTTTATTTGAACAAGAGAAGATACATCTTTTGAAGTGATGATAGATTTTATTTAGAGTTACTAAAACTCTATCCAATAAAACTTGGCAATAGACACCTACTAGGCACTTAGAATTGAGTTACGTGCTACAGGAGATACAAGGAACTTTTATAGTAATAGGAGACCTTTCAGTTCCATACTGATGTGAAATTACACTCCAACTTTCATTGCTTTTGCACTAGAAGACTGAGAGCAGATGGCCAATATCTACATTCTTTGTGGTGAACTTTAATAATAGGCAACAGGGAAGTATTTCTGTTGAGACAGACTTATCCTATAATTTCATTGGTAAATTATAATTTAGTCTCCTTTAGTCTTGCATTTTCCTGCGTCATAGATGTGGTATATGCTGTTGTGTCTGTTTGGCTAGAAATATTTAAGTAATGTTACATATTTTAAATATTAAAGTCTTAGATGTCCCAAAAAATCAAGGCGCAGAGAGTATCGATTATATTATGTAGTTTTGTCCTATGCTATAGACTAAAGAATTTTAAAGCTGCTGCTGCTTCTGTTTAGAGAGGGCCAAGGTGAGATTACCCCAAATCATGAGTGTCTGTTCCATTTTAAGCATGATTTAATTTCCAACTATTGCTAACTCAAAATTAGTATATTAGTTAGGAGTAAGGCTAAAACTAGAACACACATCCTGATTGTCACACCAAATTCTAAAATCATTCATCTTGCCTGCCCTGGAGAAAAAGTAACTTCTGAGAGATTAAAGAATAGGTGAAAAATGGTCAAAGATGTCTCCGGTCTAGATAACTGAGGGGGAAGGGGTGGGGAAAACTTAATTGTTAAGTGTCCTGGAGCCCTTGTCCTTAGCCACAAGCAGGCTCCATTATAAGAGAGTTGGATATTACCTAACTAAACTCACTTTCAAATTAGTGTTTGAGGAAAAAGCTGAGGTCCAGCCAGACTTCATGATCCAGCCAGAGTGACATGTTGTTGAGAGATGCGGAGAAGGCCTCAGGCCCTCAGTCTTGATCCAGATCCCCATGGATTTCTACAGCAGGACATTGTATCCAGAGCTTACCATTGACTCATCTCCTAAGAATTCTGTTAATTTATTTTTATATCTAAAATATAATTATAAAGAATATGACATTTCTGACTAGCACTCTTTTGAGGCAAATTAGAAAAACAATTCAAAATTGCAATGAAGATTTCATGTATCACTTTTTCTTCTTTTCAGTTTGATTCCTGCTAAAGATGGAAATAAAATCAATCAGCAACAACAAAAAGCACACTCAAGCTGAAAGACCACAAGTTCTCTATAACTGGATTTTAATTCAGTTTAGATAATAATATCATGAGGCTATTAGAGCAGGGATGGATTATATCAAGGGTCAGCAAGCCATGCTTTAAAGGGCCAGATACTATGTGGGTCAAACCCCCTGTTGTAACTGCTCACCTCGACTGTGGGGGCAGGTCAGCAGCCACAGATGGTATGTAAATAAATGAGCGTGGCTGAATTCCAGTAAAACTGGATTTATGGGCACTGAAATTTAAATTATGTGTATTTTTCATGTGCCATGAAATATTATTCTTTGGATTTATATTTAGTCATTTCAAAATATAAAAATCATTCTTAGCAAATGAGCTGTCCAGATAAATTAGCAGGCCATATTTGACTGTTAACCATAGTTGACCAGCACGAAGAGTTTGGATTAGAAAAACCTCAAAGTCCTTTCTACTGCTGAAGATTTCTAGTTGTAGTACTTTGGTATTCGCACATTCCAGCCCATGGACCATGAATAATCTGGATATGATAATAAGAATGTAATATTCCATTATTTTATACTAATGTGAACTACTGAAATTCCAAATGATATCTAGTCAATACGAAGTGCATATTTTGAAAACACTGAGGAAGAAAAGCCCCTCCCTTCTTACCTCTTGACTGAAAACACGGACTCATCACCTGTCTGCCTCTCAGTATAACCTCAGAACACGCCAATGTAGGTCACTGCCAGGAATGACCATCCAGTGAAGGCACAGACTGGTTTTGTGGAAGAATTATCATTTTAACTGGGGCGAGATGATATCCCATTGTAGTTTTGATTTGCATTTTCTTGATAATTCATGGTGTTGAGACTTTTTAAAAATTTATGTGGCCATTTCAGATCTTCTTTTGAGAAAGATCTATTCTAATCATTTGAATCATGTTTTAATACTTATTTTGGCACTTTTTGTTTTTGCTTTCTGTGACTTCCTTACATATTTTGAATACTAGTCCTTTGTCAGATGAGTAATTTGCATATATTTCCCCCATTCTGCAGGTTGTCTCTTCACTTTATTGCTGTTTCCTTTGCTATATAAAAGCTTTATAGTTTGAGGTAATCCCAATTATCTATTTTTCTCTTCTTTAATCCTGATTTGATCACTATACATTGTATCCATGTATGAAAATACTCTATTGCATAAATATGTATAATATGTCAAAAATAACACTGGAAACAAAGCAAGAAAAAGATTTATATGTTACCTTCTAGGGTGTTCAAATATCCTTAATGCACATAGAAAGTGCAAGTTCCAATCTAATTTTCATGTCCATTTCACCTCCAAACAGCAATGGCTGCTAATATATGTTAGCACTGGTCATCAATGCAGTGTCTTGCATGTAAGTAGAAATTGGATTCCACTATTTTCTGCTTCTCAAATTCCAAATTACTGACTGGTTTAGCTCCCCTTGACTGCCCCATCATTTCTTCTCTTTCTAAGCCCCAACCACAGGCTGACTTAATCACAGAATTCAGAGCTTGATGTTACGGTACGACGCTGCCTTAAAAAGTATGAAACATTGGCTAGCCATTTTGTTTCCTTCAATCCACAAATTCCTTTATCTGTGCACATTCAAACAGAGACCAGTTGACCACAACCTGTTTCATACTGCCTGTTCTTGTCTATGAGGTGTTTAAATTGTCCTTATTGCTAGGTAAATATTTTTAAAAGTTCTCAAAGATCCTTTTTAAAGGTCAGCTGCTGTATATCATATGCTAATGTATATTTCTTGCTGGTAAACATGTTTTTTCTACAACTGTGAAATGTGAATGACAACTATTATTTTTTTTGCTCAAGGATATGATATGCGTTTTTATTTTTATGAAACATTTTTAATATCTTTGTGTTTATTAATTTGATTCTTGAATGTTTTTAAACAAATCTTCCTTTAAGCATAGCTGTAGTGTAACTCATAACTCAGTAAGTCATTTTCATATATATACTTACATATATTTATATTCTTACATATTTATGTATATATGCTTCTGACAGTCATTTTTATGAAAATGAAAAAATACATAGAGGTAGAAATTTGTAAAAGAATGCATCTTTGAGCAGTTCAGTTTTAAAATATTTCTGCCTTTGCTCAAGAGAAGATAATAAGTACTCTCTTAGCTTGAGCATATGGGAGTATTAAAAGTAATGTACCAAACCTGAAAGATGTAAAGTTGATTTGAAGGCCACATCTAAAATGTTTTGTTAAACTACACACATGACAGAATGAACAATTGAATGAACACGTGTAAAGATGATTGTGTTGGAGGCACCTTTGGAAAAACAGTGGAAAGTCTCCATGGAGACGGTTACAGAGAAATCTGAAAATACATGAAAAAGCAGATTAACAAGATATTTCTCACTTGCTAATGATCAGTGTGTTTTTTGATAGGCCTTTTACTCGAGATGCTGGTGTACCATGCTAAGCCAGAGTACGTGTGTGCGCACACGCACATATACACACCTATTTGTATACATTCACAATTTCACAACCCCAGTGCTTGTGGTATTATTGGCAATGGCTTTACTAGAATTTACGGTGTATTTGAAAATACTTAGTATAATTTTTAAAACACTTCTCTTGGCAGAATTTAAAACTAAATAAGCCTTCAAAAGTAGTTATTGAGTTAACCAGGGTCATATGCTACGGGAGATGTAGGTGAAAAAAAATTGAATTGGTAGTGTCTCAACAGAGCTGTTCCATGTATTTCTAATATGGAATGTGTGGGATGAGGAAGATGAGCCCCAGTGCACACACCAAGATGAGATTTACTTATGACCTAGTCGAAGCTCTGCTGGTTAAAAGAAAAAGCTGCAAAGATCAGATCACCAGACACAAAGTCTGTCTCTGAAATCTCCTAGGAGATGACCACATGCTCGAGTGCACATAGTCTACTTTTTGGGTTAGTTTCTATTCAATAAAAATATACTTTATTCTGGCTCTATTGATACATAATTAACAAATAACATTGAATGTATAGAAGTTGTACAATTTGATGTTTGATAGCATTGCGAATCATGTATGCATGTACATCACCATGATCAAGCTAAATAACATATTCATTAACCACACGTAGTGACCATTTTTATTAATTTTTTTGTAATTAGGACACTTAAGGTCAGCTCTTTTAGCAAGAGAATATTAAGTACAGTCACATTGTTCTTCATTAGATCTCCATAATGTATCCGTTTTGTTACTCAAATTTTGTACCCTTTGGCCAACATCTATATTCCCTTCCCCCTAACCCTTGGCAACCCCCATCCCCCTCTCTATGTCTTTGTATTTGACTATCATATGTGCTTTTTATGCTCAAAGCAAGCAGAACCACCCCTTGTATTTTACCACATATATTGCCTATTTCATGTGACATCTGTTTTTATGTTTTGGAGAGTTAAAAATACTCCCTATCCCTTGGTCACTGAGATACCATGTGAGGTTGAAGGCAACTTAAAAGGTTGAAATGTTAAATATGAGGGTTGGAGGAGGCACAAGTGAGGGGCACTGCAATCCACCCTACAGCTTAGAATTCTCTACCTGACATCTACCTGTCAGAGTCTGAAACCTGCAGATGAATGTGCAGCATATCTTGGACTTTTATAAAATAAGATAAATCCTTTGTTTCTCCTGATGTGTCACATGGGTGACCTTTGGTGTATCCAGGGTGACTCACTTCCTGCTTTTTCTTTGCAGTGTTTTGGCAGGAAAGAATCACCTTTCCAAGTCCTTTCAGCTTGCTTCCCCCAACCCCGCCAACTTGTCTTCTGCAAGCCTGTCTACTGGGGAATGTTCTTCCTGTGCTAACCTCACGGGAATCACGGGCTCCATTGCTGGGCAGCCAGTTCATGTTTAGCATCACGTGATGAAAATAAAGAAGGTCTCCGTGTGAATCACTTCACCATCTTTTTTTCCCAGTAACCTTATGGGGCAGTGTCCATCTGAGAGGATCACTTACCAGGCAAATATCATACGTCAGGAAAATATCAGGGTTTGGGATGAAATCTACGCTGCCTGATTTAGTCCTCTGCTTTTTCTGCCAGTTTATTGTCTGCTGTTGGGATAGCCAGAATAGTTTTCAACACTTCAGAAAGTGATTACCTGTTTTCACACATTGATAATATAATAGACATATGTGATAGTTGTAGAATGTATACACATTTTTCTGTGTGTATAATACCTATATTGTACATATATTGCACACCTTTGAATCTTGGCTTGTGGTTTAAATATCCCTGTAGAGACACACACACACACATACACACAGCATTGCCACCAAGTTTGCAGAAGGGAGTAAGAATGTGGCTTGGTAGACAGTCTTAGTTTGGTTTCTTGGCTTGTTATAGATTGTGGAGTTACCATGGAAACATGGAGATGGCTTGTGCTCCTCGAACTTGCAGAATCTTCAGGATGCTCCAAATTCGTATGAAGAATTTGTATCTTGAGACCAATTCTTAAAATGGCTGCATGGTGGAAATAAGGCCAGTTCGGTCTCCTGAGACATGAGAATATGTGTCAATCCATTGGACAAAGCATAGTACTAATACCAAGTACAGATAATGAATAATCAGAAAGTTAGGGGTGTGGAAGGCTAGCATCAGCTGTGGCTGCTGGGTGAAGCATCCTTCTGTTGTTCTGCAGAGATGCTCATTAAGTCAAGTGAACAAATTAGTAGGCACTGAAATCTCCTGAATATTATTGACCATTATTAATCCACCCTAACTGCCTAATTCTAATTTGTTGAAAAACCATATTGACTTATCTTAGGTTTCCATTTTTCTTGATTGCATCGCTTTGTTGAAAGCTACTTTTAGAATACATGATAATATCCTAAAGATTTTTCCATAAATTAAAGTTTTACTGGACAAACAACCACAGAACATTAGTATTTCTTCTCACAGTCACACTGTAGGAAAAATACTGTTTCCCTGGGTTTCCTTCCTAGAAAGGGTCACATTCATGACATGCAGAGTAGTCTGTCCTTTGATCGCAGAGGAAACTGCTTCCTAACCACAATGAGCTAAACTTACCTTCAAACATTTTGCTCTACATTTTGAGTTCAAGGCCTTCAGTGCTAAAATATTTCCTACAGTAGTGAATATGAATCTCAGAATTGAATGTGAAAGACTTTTACCTAGCGATATGATTGATTGCTTAATATATTTGAGCCTGAAATATGCCCGTATGACATACAACTTCCTTCTAAAAAATGCTGGAAAACAGTTATGTAATTGCTAGTACCATGGAAACTTGCCTTCATTGCAGATTTGAATCCCCGAATATAGATGATCAACGCCTACCAATTCACAATGCTTAGCTAGGCCTTGTTACCTAGGCAACGATGTATTGGAAATGAGCTATCTGTATTCTCTCACTATTCTTTCCTGAGTTTTACCTTTTACGTTGCTTTAGAATATAGATTTTAAAGTTGAATATGTAATTTTCTGAAAAACAGGATGATTGTGATAGTTTTTAAATCCATCAGCCTGAAATAAAGCCTCAGGATAGACTACATCCTCCTAGGCCTAGAAATCTCTCCACTTGAGTGTCCCTTTAAATTGTAGATAATATTCCTTAATACTTAATATCAAATATAGTACAGGTATAATTAGCAACCAAATAATTGAGATTCTAGAAGTGGGTAAGCAGCATCATCGACTGTCTAGAAGCCACCAGAATTTATGTTGGGTAAGATACGCTAGGTTTCAGGACTGACTCTGGTAGTCTAAGTATTAGAGAAATTAATTTTAGAAATTGTTGATCTCTCCTCTTTCAGGGTTCTTATTTAACATGTTCCATCTTCTTCCTATCCCTTTTTCTGATCCAAAAAACTAATGACACCTTTGCCCGGAAGAGTTTGCTATTCTTTCTCCTCTTTTATTCTCAATGAAGCTTGGAAGATTTGTCATTTTTCCTTGAGACTAGTCATCTGGGTTTGTAAGGCATCTACATCCAAACCCTTACATTGGCTGGGATGAGGTTTTAGAAGCTACTATGCCCTATTTAAAAATGTAGAAAATAACACTCTTGACATGAGTTTGCTTGACCATTGGCAAATTCCTTGAGGGAATTATGGGTCCGTCTGGGGTTTATGAACTTCTCATGGTCAAGTCCCCAGTGTCCCGGTTACACTTTATTGTATGTCAGATGAATCAAAGCCATTGTCCAAGGGCAATTCGGGGACAAAACCCGCCCTGCTGATTTCTTCACATTACTCTTCCTTGGCTGCTGCTCCTCTGCCAATGAGCCAAGTGGAGCTTGGTAGTGAATTATATTAACCTAGAGAGTAGGCTGGAGTTTACTAAAAGGTACATTTTAAACAAACTATTAGCATACAGAACAAACTGAAATTTTATTTTCTGACCATCACAGAGAAGCCATAAAGATGTTAGTAAGAAGCGAAAGAGATGTTACACCAGTAACTTCTTAGTATTTCTCATTTCCCCTTGAAAAATATCTGCCCTTACCTAGAGTCAAAAGTCTTTGTTTCCCATGTGTAACTAGTGTACTTTTCTTCTCTGGGGTCATACAGATTACCTGAGGTATGCTATTTCTCATCGTGTCTTGTCCATCTGGCAGCTCAGGTCATATTTGTTGTAAAGATTCTGAGATATCCTGATGAGAAAATTTGAGTTTTACTTGTATTCACCACGTTAATTCTCTCCTGGTTCCTCCCTC